>NC_053411.1:6607500-6760000 GCF_016859285.1 Xiphias gladius
AATTACAGTGTGTTTGTAAGAACTGGTGTCAAGGGTAAAAGATTGCTCAAAATGGAAGCCAAGGCAGTAAAAGTTAAAATAAAACACTATTTCTATAGCTTCTCATCATTTATCCTGTCGGGAGCTCGTACCCCACATCGCCACCTAGTGGCCACTGTTCCTCATTGCTTTTCAAATCATGCACTGCCAGGAGCTGATTTCACCCTCTGGGATTTGAATCCTTTTATACCATGAGCAGGAGATGGGTCCCTCTTTGACCATGGACCTGCACCAGAGAAAAAAGTGAGCCAAATGTTTCACGTAGGGTGTTTTCATTACACTAA
Organism: Xiphias gladius; assembly: GCF_016859285.1. Taxonomy (NCBI): domain Eukaryota; kingdom Metazoa; phylum Chordata; class Actinopteri; order Istiophoriformes; family Xiphiidae; genus Xiphias; species Xiphias gladius. The sequence continues at coordinate 6,607,824 of NC_053411.1, forward strand.
ACCCTTGGGATGTTAACGGAAAAGAGACTGAAATCTGCTATAGTGGATCCTTTTCATGTGGCTACTGGAAATCCCCAAACCCCACTTTGTAACCTGTTGATTTAGGAAATGCAAAGATAGTTGCAGTGTTAAATACAATCGAGGCAAAGTCCAAGCAGTCCCTCAGTCACCATGTTTGAAGAGACTTGAAAATCCTGTAAAATGTTCTATTGGTTTGAATATTTTCCATGTTTAATTAACTTAGTTTTCGTAAAATTCTTTATTCATAATAAACTCTATATGTGCTGGAGGGACTCTTCATGATAGTCTCAAAGCTGTTTTCTAAGACTGTTCACAACTCAGATACTAAATGTCAAATTTTTCTATTTATTCGTGCATTTTTACATTGTTCTTGGCCCAAAGAATCTAAACAAATACTGGGTTCATCCTTTTAAAAACCCACCAGGTGCAACTTTAAATTAATAACCAATTCAGGTTCCAGTATTCCCAGAGTAAAAATACAGAGGACATGACCTCTGTGTCCTACAGTTATTTTCCAGTAATACATATGCAGCTAGTTTTTATTGTAATTTGTGCATTTGAGTCATGATGATGTCCTGTGGCGACAGAGACAAATCCTGGAGCTGCTCCCTGGACAATGAATAACTGCAACTGCTTGGATGCCATGACATCACCCGTGGTAATTATTGTGGGATTTTGGCTGGACGGCCTCGATTCAAGCAAACTGTACTTGGGTGTATTATCTCAACCAATATGTCAATCAGCAGAGTCCGTCTTTAATTCATCCATTTGACGCCTTTATCTATTCAGGTCGTGCTGCTCTGTTTCCCAGCGTACAGCAGTCAAGGAGGCAGACGCTCGTGTGAGCCCGAAATCACTGGATCAGCGGAAATCAATGTAAATTCTGTATTACTGTGGCGCTTCCCATTAATCTGACTAATTGTTTTTCATTTGAATGTATTTCACTTTACCAAAAGCCAGGGGAATCGGTTCTCAAAATCACCACCACAGGCAGTGTATAAATGACATCAGCATGGCTAATATGAGACAGTGCAGCACAGTGTAGCTCTACATGGGCAGTGACATGAAGTAACTGTTTTGAGTAGCCAAACCCGTGTGGTGTGATAAATTGTTAATTGTTTTTTAATGATTAAATGAAATGGAACATGGGTCAGTGGAATATTCCATTTTGGTCTGCTGTAGTACGTGGTCATACCATGTCTTATCCTCAGTACAGGCTGTATCCATGTCTAATAGTTTAGTCAAACCTTGTACACGGGAGCGGTAACAAAATAAATCAGTACTTGCAGGCACGGACGCGTGGACACCTCTGCGACACACATTTACATGGCATACGTACGCCAATTGTGGTGCAAATGCTGGATGAATACGGAGAAAAATGCAGACTTATGTCCCACCATCCAAACACATCCCATCGCCCCAGTTTTAACACATTCTGGAGTAGTTAAAGGGTGATTTACAGAGATTAGAACATCTGAACAAAATGATATAGAAGCAAGATGACAAAGTTTATAGTTGAATGTAATAAAAATCTGACTGCAAGCAGTGGGTAAGGGCTCCAAAATGCTCTCTGAGCTTGTTTTAATCAAATTATTGTAATTGTGTTACATATTTTATGTTACTCCCAGCTCCCTGCATCACTGTTGGTCATAATGGGTTATGATAATAACTTTTTGAACACTATTCCGTCATAAATAATAAGTGCAAAGGCCAAAGGTTATCCTGAAATGTGGCACGGTTCCTGACCCTGTCCAGCCCTCTGAGGGTCCGTCGTCACCCTCCAAACAAGGAAACAATATTCGCGCTAAAGTAGTGGCGCGTTCAAAGGCTGTCGGAATAGTTACAGAGCCGTATTAGGCATGAGACCTGGCTCGCCGCAAGGTAGCGTGGCCGAGCGGTCTAAGGCGCTGGATTAAGGCTCCAGTCTCTTCGGGGGCGTGGGTTCGAATCCCACCGCTGCCAGAGAACCTTTTCTGTGGAAAGGGGGGGGCTGATTGCTACATGGAAGAAGTAGAGAACAGATCCCGGACCTGTTTTCCAGGAGCTCCCCGCAACCGCTGTTTTAGGTATGTAGATGACACCTGGGTCATAATCAAAACCCATGAAGTCGAATCCTTCACTGAAAACATCAATGCCGTAGACAGCAAGATCAAGTTCACTCATGTCAGTGGAAATAGCCTAGCCTTCTTGGATTGTGCGGTGCACACCGAGAACGACAGAAGCCTCGACATTAAAGTATACCAGAAACCCACAAACACACAGATCAATACCTACTGTTTGACTCTCACCACCCACTGGGGCACAAACTGGGGGGTCATCAGAAACCTACACCATCGGGCTCCGAATTTTTCCACAAGGTCAGAGGGGAAAGAGAAGGAACATAAACACATCAAGGAAGCACTTAAAACTTGTGGTTACCCCAAATGGGCCTTCGCCAAAACCACAAAAAAAAAAGGCAGAGCAGACAGAGAAGAAAACTGAAATAAACCAAACAACATTGCCATTCCCTACGTTGCTGGATTATCTGAAAAACTCAGGAGGATCTTCTACAAACATCACATCGCTGTGCATTTCAAGCCCAGTAACACTCTGAGGCAAAAGCTTGTCCACCCTAAGGACGAAATACCCAGGCACAACGTAGTTTAGGCAGGCCAATGCAGCGAGGGATGCACAGTAAAATGAGGAAACTAAACAACCGCTGCATAAGCGCATGGCACAACACAGGAGAGCCAGTTCCTCAGGTCAGGACTCAGCAGTCCACCTGCATCTTAAGGACTGAGGACACTCTTTTCAGGATAATGATGTATGCATTTTGGCCAGAGAAGACCGATGGTTATCAGGAATGATGGAACTCCCCAGCAGTCAGTTCGTACTGAAGATGCCTTTCGTATGAGAGGAGAAACTGAAGTCCAGTTGCCTTTGCACAGCTTTCGCAAAATACCATGACCTGGATGACAGAGAATCTTCACAGACTTAATGAAACGTTGTCTGTAAGATTACCAAAGCAAATAGGACAGCACTTGACATGTCGGTGGGGCTATTCATCAATATTTCTGTGTAAGCAGCATGGAAACAATATTGCAGGCATTGGCATGACTGTGCTGATACATACCGGTTCTCATGCATTGCGAGATGATTTAGATAATCACTGTAACCAACTAATGGTGTTTTTAGCACAAAATGGACCACGGTTAGTTCAATTTTCGAGCCATGTCTACAGTTAGTGGTTTAGTGGTACATTTTGTGATTTGGTGCAAAATATAACTTCCCCTGTTTTCAGGGCTGTATTGTTTTAAGAACTGTGTGTCCTTAAGAAATGTGCCAATTGGTTTATGAAATAGTCCAGATAAACAATATCAAAAAACAGGTTTCATCCACTTTCAGGAATACCCTGAGCTAGTGGTGGAATGAAAGTTAGTTTACTCAAGTGCCGCACGCAACATACAGTCCATGGTGAGCCCAGTTTTCAGGTACTTGTACTTGAGTATTTTCATTTTCTTCTTCTGCTTTATACGTTTACTCTACCAAATTTCAGGGGGAAATATTGTTCTCCATCACTCAATTACATTTGGCTGACAGCTGTAGTTACTAGTCACTCTCCAGATTAAGATTTTATACGAAAAACCTATAATGACCATATAAAAGATGATGCATTGTTATAGAATAAACCACCCATGCCCTACAAAATAGTTTAAACTATCTCCAACTCGACCAGCTACACTAAAATGCCTCGTATACATTAATGCACCACAAACAATAATCCGACAATATAATATATTATATAGAATAAATAATATAACATCCCTCACAGGGGCGTCATTTTGTAGCATACTGAGAACTTTCATGTACATTTGTCTGATAATAGATACATTCTTTTACTTAGCAACAGTCGGGAAACGTTCACTCTGCTTTGTATAAAAAGATACATTAAGTACATCAAAAACTTTACAAAGGGATCAGACGTGCGTGTTTATCAGAAAAATACACAAACGTATTTACAGAGATTTTACTTTCCGCAGAGTTTGGGAGTAGTTCTAAAGTATGATTCTTTGAAGTCCATTTGGGACTCAGTAGGGTCTCAGAAGTCGGAGCCCCGCAGGATCACGTGAATGCAGCACAGTTGGACTCGACGGTGAGCGGAGGAAAGAAAAGGGCAAGGAAGAGACTTGTAATAAATTCAGCCTCGCAGTCTTGGCGCCATTCAGACCTAAAGAGAAATAAAATAGTTGAATTTTCATTGATTGTTTTATCCAGGTTTGCGCCTAGCAGCTGCTCCTCTCATAGCCATCGGTCGGTGCTTTAGCTAGCTAGCCTTGTCAGCACACTATTTATCATTGTCATATTAATCTGCCCCCTTCTCTCTGTCTGTAGTCACGATACTAATAACTCGGCACCAGCGAGGCACAGGGACAATAGAGCCGTGTTTCTCCCGGGGACCGATAAGACACAGCGGCAAAATGGGGGTGAGTGTTGTATCTTTAGCTCATGTCTCGGGGCGACGGTGGTAAATGAAAGGTGGATGTTTCAGGCTGGTGAATTCGTGATGGTGAGAGGAGAGAAAGAGGGAAGGAAGGAGGGAGGAAGGGAAGGGAAAGGAAGAGAGAACCATGGTGGATGGATGTAGCTCAAGGTGTTGGTTAGCCGTTTAGCTGCCTCCAGATAGCCTGGGTAGCAGCGAAACGTTAGCCTTTGCTTACACACAGCTATATATGGCATTTTCAGCATTGTTACCGCATTGTCCTTGCTGCTGTTCACAGTTAACTTTTCCCGATGTGTGTTGTGACATTGTTAGCGTGCTAACTGTGTGAGCTACTTTGGAATGCCATATTAATGACGAGTGCTTTGCTAGCTATTAATGCTAATCACTTACGTGTGTGTACATTTTACCAACAAGCCAGAGTGTGCTGTGTTAGCCTACCTAGTTATAATATATTCAGGCTTGTTGGATTTAAATCATCACCAGCCAGGCCTGCACTCAGAGTTAGTTTCCATAACTTTAGCTAGTCTCTTTAAGCAGACTTGAATTTATCCTCCACTTTGACTCCAGATAAACCAATCCACGTGTTTGCACGGTCCCAGCCCAGTCTGCAGCCTGTCTGTGCTTGGTACACAGTTAATGCTCTGAGCTACAGTTGGCAATTCAGTGCATACCTTCCTATAATTGTTACTTCTGCTGTTCAGGTCTGGATCTAATGAAGGAATTTGGCTAATTCCTACTTGTTTGTTCCTTGCCATTGTTTGTCCATGAAGCATCAGCTCACAATTTCTGCCATGTAAACATGTTACTGAAAACTTGATTAAAATGCCGTAAATAGATGGGGTTTTCCAAGCTCAGTAATGCAATTTTCTAACAAAATGTTATATTATCAGTACATGGCTGCTGTTAATAATTATTGTCCACTATCAATTAAACTGGTGAGCCCACTTATGTTGTGAGTGCCAGTGTTCATTTTTTCTACAAATTACAGGTGTCAATAAATAAAGACAGCTAATAACCACCATTTATGCTACTGCACGGTCCTGGTAGAAACATATTTGTAGCAGCTCTTTAAGTGTGTGTGTGTGTGTGTGTGTGTGTGTGTGTGTGTGTGTGTGTGTGTGTTCTCTGTTGCAAGGCATAGATGCAATCACAGTAATTAGTGTGAATTATGGCTGTACCGTTGCTGATAACTTGCGTTGGACATCAAAAAAAGAGCAGGCTGAATTAGAGTATCAGAATTTTTCCAATACTATTGTCCCACACCTTGAGCAATATGCACCATCAGTGATAGGAGCACTCCACTGTTTCACACAGAATTGACAAGTGGTGGTCATAAAAGCTACTGATATATATAAAATATGAATGGTTTTTTTTTAAATTAATTGTTTGTTTCTATAGACAGGATAATAATGTTTATAATAGTGATAAGATTTTTTTTATCATCTCTGCCAAGAAGATTATGTTTTCACCCGTTTGTTTGTTGGTTTATTTGTCAACAGGATTATGCAAAAAGTAGTGAACTGGTTTGCACCAGAGTCAATGGAGGGATGAGGCGTGGGCCAGGGAAGAACCCATTACATTTGGTGCAGATCTGGTTAAAGGGGTGGAATAACAAATTTTTTTTAATCCCTTCCATTACCAGAGCGAGAGAGCATTTTTTTCGACTTTTTTGTCAGTGTTTGGCCTTGGCAGAAGTATGAGCTCTACTGAGTGCCATTGTAGTTTAAGCGTTAAGTACTACGTGTTGTTCTGCATGGCTTACCTGCTTTTGTTTGTCTTGCTTTTATACCTTATGGTTGTACTCATTTCAGAGGTTTGAGGTCGATTGAGTTCGTGCGTCATTAAGTCTGTGTTGTCATGTTGATATGTGTGTGATAAAATGCTGCTCTAAATGAAGTCTGCACACACAGAAACGAGACATTACTGGTAATTTGTATTTAGTGGCCTAGAAATAAAAAAAACCTTCTAAATGCAGGTGCAACTACTTTTCCATACTTCTTTTATTTCCCCCTTAAATTTACCCTGAAGTTATGGCTTTAACAAGGACTATACATTACATAAATGGTATTAACCTAAAACTGACATTCCTCCCTGTTTAATCATACTTCAAAGTGCACTAAACAACAACAGCTGAATTGTTATTAAATGCATTTGAAATTTTTGTGAGTTAGTATAACCCTGGCTAAAACATGGACTTGTCGTTGGACCAGAGTTGACCTCTTTGATCTTTGTCACCAGGTTTTATGATAATATCCACTTATCTGACAGGCTACGTCTTCACATGCTTTTGTACCACAATGCTGAAATTCCTCACACTAGCATTCTCGGAGTGTCCTAAATTGATTCAGCTAAACACACAATAAAGAATGGTATCATAGCCAACCAGAACCAGTGAATACTAACTTATACTTAAAGCCACGAAGTTGATATCTACATGGAAAGGATCAGTTTAAATGTATAATTGATCATATGAAATGGAGATGGGGATTGATTAAGTGACAGAGAAAGCAAAAGGGGCTCCGTAAATTAAATGAACGGATTATGGCAGTACTTTGTCCTTCGCTGGCTAACGTGAAGTTTTTTATTTTTACGTTTTTTTATTACACACACATAATTGTCTGTCAGTGAGGGGTGGGCTGATGTGACACTGGTTGAACAAGGAGTAGTAGTAGAGAAGAAATGACACATCTGACACATCTCTTATATCCTTTCCCTCTTTCTCTTTTTTCCTCCATTGTTTCTCTTTTCTGTCTCTATGACCCTCATCATCACTTGTCCCGTCTCCTTTTTATCCTTCTCTCTCACACAATGTCCTCCTTCATTGATGCTGTCTCGACATATTCCTCCATTCATCTCTTCCTTATTTCTGGTGTCCAGAGGAAGTCCAACAGAGCAAAGGAGAAGAAAGCCCGGCGCCTGGAGGAGAGGGCTGCTATGGATGCTGTCTGTGCTAAGGTGGACGCAGCCAATAAGGTAATTTGGTAGCAGAAAGACAGCTGCCATCAACTTGGAGGACTTTTTAGGGAACCTTAGGATTGGAATTGTAAACAAAGTGAGAAATATTCTGGTTGTGTAGTTCTGCCAGTGGATAATGGCATTGCAGTAATGTTAAACATAAATAGACCCTTTGTATCTGTAAATGCTTCACATAAAAGCACCCACCACTCGGCCCTTTTTACATGCTGTCTCAGGCTTTCTAGTGGATTCAGATTGCATCGAGCACAGCACTTAAAACCTCCACTGTGAGCTGTGGTTTCTTTTATCCTCCGTTAAGTTACAGTAATTGGCCAAAAGCTGGGGATGCCCTCCCTGCCCTAATTACACCAATAGTTGATATGCACATGACAGGAAAAGCCAAACACAGTGCCATATGTTTCTTTATGCATAATTAATAAGGGTTATTAAATCCTACCCATCTAGCAGAACACACAGCAGACCGCTCCTGCATGTTTGAGGTGGGTTAGAGCATTAGTGAACTGTACTGGAAAATGGAGGAGAACAGAGTTTTCACACTCCCCTCGTGCTTAGTTGTAGCCACTTCCTCAACAAGCTCTGAACAGGCCTGCCTGGGCTTATTACTTTTGTGTGTCACTTTATTACAAAATGGGGCACATTGTGTTTCAGACTGCTTTCTCCTTGCCAGTGTTGATGCACCACCAGAGAAGGAATGCAAGAAATTCTCCCAAAGTAACAACTATTTTGGTTTATGCTGTTGCCAACAGTAATGAATCTTGACTTGGACTATTGTTTCAAATGAACAAATAGTGCATTCATTGCTTTAAAAAAACAGGGAAAAACCTGATCCTGGTAGGTTCTCCTTGGTCTCAAAATGGAATAGACATAGAGAGAGATTACTGAACAGGCCGATCGAGCACAGGCTCAGGGGCAAAGGGCTCAGGGGATCACTAGGCAAGAGCTACTGTTCGAAGTGACTGTTAAAAGCATTTGTCACTGGAAAGTGAAATGCCTATTCAAAAGTAGGGATGTCCCAATCACATTTTTTAAATCCTGATCCTTTAACACTGCTGATGCCAAGTCTGAACTGATATTTATCTTTCTTATATTTTTGTTCATTTCCCCCAATACAGCTGCGCATTGCGAACCCAGTGCTGCATTATTTAAACAATGTCATATTTCTAATTTTGAATGGTACATTTAGAGATGATGCCTTAATCTCATTAACAGACACAATTTAAAGTTACATACTTTAAAGTATGTACACCTATTACAGTATAAAATGAGTTGTTCTTCAGGCTTGACCAAGTTTGTTGTTTTTCTGATTTTTATTGTAGCCAAACGTATGTTTGGCCCGCTTCTCCACAGGCGGTCACCAGCTCTCTTGAGTTCCCTGAATGTATCAGGATTTAGGAAGTCAACAAATGTATTTTAAGTGTTCTCACCTAGGGGCCTAATGTCTCATTATCTGTCCATGAAAAGTAGTATTTTTAATTTGAGATTATGTATACCCTCAGGACCAAGGAAAAGCTGACTTGTGGGTGCTTATTATAACTGAGTAATGGCACTATAACGCTAACGACCCTGTTATTTTCCTACTTGTATGAGCCTCAAATGGGCAATTTAGGCTCCAGAGCTCCAGTCTCTTTTACTGTGTCTTTTTTGGGAATTACAGCATTCACAAGTAAATTGAGGGTTTGATTTGAAAATACAAAAGTGTTGGGGTTTAACTTATAATTATTTTCATTAGCGATTCATTTTCCTATTATTTTATTGATAAATTAGTTTGTGCATAAAGTGTCATAAAACACTGAAAAAAGTCCTTTTCGAATATCTTGTTTTGTCCAACCACTAGTTGAAAAAGATATTTAGTTTTATATCATATAAGACAACGAAAAACAGCTAATCCTTATGGCATCAGTCATTTTTTGGGGCTCATTGTATTACAAGTTGGTCTTAGAAGGAGAAAAGACTTGATCATTTTGAAAGTCTTGTAAGCTAATTTTGCCTCTCTTTCTCACAGCTGGATGACCCACTGGCTGCGTTCCCAGCCTTCAAAAAGTACGACAGAAATGGGTATGTATTGCTTTGTATGCCTACAAAGGACTTATTCAGTGTCTCATGAAATACATAGTTGTTTCATTTGCTACATGGAGGGGTGAGTTGGTTGCTGCTGCTGGTCTTTCTTTCTGTCTTTCTCCCACTTTGGACACATTTGCACACATTCTTGATGTTACTGACCCTGTTGTCCTCCCATCCAGGCTGAACCTGCAGATAGAGTGTAAGAGAGTGACCTCCCTCAACCCACTGTCTGTGGAGTGGGCCTTCGAACTCACCCGAGCCAACATGCAGACACTGTAAGAAGTCTGTTCTGTCCTGTTCTTTTAGTTAAAGGTGTAGTTCAGGAACCAAATGACAGACTCACATAGATATGATGGTGGATAAGAGCTAGGAAGAAGTGCAGATGAGCCAGAAATTCTGTGTGCACACCAGGATTGGAGCGTGACATCAAACAGGAAAAGAGTAAGATGTGCATCAGTTTTGTTTTTGTTTGTTTGTGATGTTTGTTTCTTTGTTTTTATACGATTATGAATTAGATCACACACAGAGAGCAGCCTGACGAAAGGAGAACAGAAGTAACGAGGGAAAATTTGAGATGAGGCAGAGAAATTACTACAATTTATCTTTTCTCACTTTGCCAGAATTTTAATTGTGTTCAATTTAGCAAATGGCACCCAGTCAGTGGAAACTTTAATTTGTCCCATTTAGAAAACAGGTCCTCTCTGAGTGGCTTTGCCAGGGGAGCCTGATGATAGGGAGGAATGCAGAAAAATTAGCATGTAAAGTCAATTTCGAGTTGACCCGTTTTCTTTCTGCTGTGCTGTAGGTATGAGCAGAGTGAGTGGGGGTGGAAGGAGAGGGAAAAGAGGGAGGAGATGAACGATGAGAGGGCGTGGTACCTTCTGGCCCGTGACTCTGACTCCGCCCCCGTGGCCTTCTCTCACTTCCGATTCGACGTGGAGTGCGGAGAGGAGGTTTTATATTGGTATGGTACCCATCCATGTGTTTGTAGATTTCAAGAAAAGTCTAGCAATAGTTTTTTTTATTTATTTTTTTATTTTACCGCTTTTATTTTTACCCGTTGTCTTGACCCTCTAGCTACGAGGTGCAGTTAGAGAGCAGAGTGCGGAGGAAAGGACTCGGCAAGTTCCTCATCCAGATACTACAGCTCATTGCTAACAGGTAAAAACTACAGCTACCATTATGGCAGTGTGACCTTGTGTAGAAATTAAATGCTGTTGGGCTGGGGTGTGGTCGCACAACCTTTTGAAACTGGGTGAATGATTTTATTTTCTGCTAACAGCTGTTAAAATAGTTTACGGCTTTTATCAGAAACCGCTCACAAACTGCTTATATTTAAATTTGGGTCATATACTACAGGATGTCACAGTCGCAAACATTAATGTAAGCAATGTAGAATTTAACATATTTTAAAAATCAGCTTTGCAAATGTTTTATGAGGAGAGAAATACATTTAACACGTTTGTTAGACCTGTTTTGATGTGAAGCACTGAATGTAAACAGTTTTACGAGAAAACTCCACAGAACACCTCTAAGGAAAATATGTCCAAAACATGCTTCAGGCATGTGAAACTCAGGTAAATGCTTCTGTTTCTACCTGCTCTGTTGCTCTTTCTGTCCAGTACACAGATGAAGAAAGTGATGTTGACAGTTTTCAAACACAACCACGGGGCTTACCAGTTCTTCAGAGATGCTTTACAGTGAGTACACTGTCTCTACAAAGATCTTTTTTTTGCAAATGGAGAAATATGAAGTTTTATTTTTAAGGAAAGATTTGGAATGGCATTTGTTTTGTAGTCAGTCTTTGTGAACAGGGTGCTCTAAAGTGAGCAAGACTGGAATCTCCGTGCTATGAAAGTATCTGTTAATGCATAAAGAACAGAGGACAAACACAAAGGTGCCTGATGTACAGATATGCAAGATATGTCCAAAGCTCAGTTTTTTTTTTTCCTCTAGAGCAGTGGTACCCAACCTGAGGTTTGGGATTGAAATCAGTCATTATTATGTCAGCAAAAGTCAGAAGTAGTAGTTTCAAACTGTTGAGGGCTGCTTTCATATGTACATGTCCAAAAACGAGTCATTTCATATAACTTCTCCAGCCTCTTCTCTCCATCTTAACTTAACCCCTCTCTCTACGCCTTTAGGTTTGAGATCGATGACACTTCGCCAAGCATGTCCGGTTGCTGCGGCGACGACTGTTCTTACGAGATCCTGAGCCGGCGGACCAAACATGGCGAGGCCTCGGCAGGACACACCCATGGGGGCGGGCACTGCGGGGGCTGCTGCCACTGATCCCGCTTCAGTTACACCTTTTATGATTGGTTAAAAGCCAGCAACTTTCATGGCTGTGTGTGAAAGCTTGAGCTGCTTGCTATTCTGCAAACAGTTATGAGTTTGAACGGTCATTTCTACGGCCGTTAAAAATGAACCGATGGTGGAATACCTCGCTACAGATATTAATGTTGCATTATGGATTGAGATTTATGTGTCTTTTGTGTATTCCTGCTACAAAAGCAGTATGCAGTGTGAGCTTTCACACATAGCCCCTGTTTGTCGTTTCCTACTTCTTGGTTCAATGTCCAAGCCATCTTTTTTCATTCTCTTATCCCACTTAATGACTATTAGTAGTTCCCTGTCCAGAAAAAGCTTTTTGCTGACGATATTTACCACCACACTCAACCTCATCCCATCTTGCTCTCATTTCTTGATGTGCTATAATGTATTGAATCATTCTGCGGTTCTGCTTAAACTGTAGGTTGGGACAGAAAACCGGATACTGGCCTTGGGCTGTATTATAGAAACTCATTACCTCTGGTCAACGTCTCTCAAGTTTAAGGTAGAATTTATCTAAGTGGCAAATTCTGCTAGGTTGATAAATCATGAACTAACTCAAATTACCATGGATACTAAGCAGGTAAGATCAGTTCTGTAATACAGCCTCTGTTTTCCTTGGGACCTGACACTGTGACTACTCGCTTGTTTCACTGAACCAGGGTCCCAGGATTAGGCTGAATGTACTCAAGTTTAGGTTCCCTTAAAAGCAGTCTGAGAAGCCCTGCTATACTGTAACATTACCTGTTGTAACACAAGTTATATGCACATATGGCTTGTGACTGCTTTTGTTACAAAAGCACTGCAGCTAGCAGCAACTGCACTGTTTAGAACCACATTTGCCCGTGATACTACTGTTACATGATTACAATACACTATTAGCACTATCCATCTTCTCTATTCAGGTGATACCTTAAAGGTATAGACGTCTCCCCTGCTTTTATTTTTTATAACTTATAAGACATGATGTCCAAGATTGTCTTTTTCCTTATTACGTCTTCTCCACTCTCCCAGTTGAAATGAGTAAAAAAAAAAACTTTAATCGTATCATCTGTTGCTGTAAATATGCATCCAACCCAGAAAATAACCCCAGTACAATCCTCTTGCTCATTCAAATGTTCAGCTTGCTTTCATATTTCCTGAGCAGAGGTCCTGATACCACATTTTCCCTTGCTTGAGTTTTGTGAGAAAAAAATCACATCCTTCTCTAATTTCTCCTGTTTATTGTGCCTCCGCTCTCCCTCCATGTCCTAAAGGTGCTGAACGATGACTGCAGACTCATATTTAAGTCAACTTTGTACAATTGCATAACTCATGCTTACCTCTTTGTTCACTTTGTTTCCAAGAGGTACTAATGATAAACAAGCCGATGTTGACGCTACTTTTAGCTGTATTTAAAAACTACTAAAACCATCTTCCATCCCTCCTCCTACATATTTTGTTAGCACGAGCAAATCATATTGATTTAACATGGATGAAAATTGGTAGACATCACCACTTCATTATATGGCCATCTGAAGCTGATGAATGCTATTAACTTGGGGGAAGGAGCATAGATGAATGAATGGATCGATGGATGATAGAAGTAATTACAGAGCACTGAAGGCATTTTTATGGTCGTTATTCCTCCTTTCTCCTCAGTCGTGACATGTTTTCCCAGCCCACTGTCATTAGCTTGCATGGCAAGATTTAAAAAATGTTGAACAAAACGCTCAGCTAAAATCCGGATTACACAACAGCAGTGCTGCTTCCGATCAGTAGCTGCACTGTTTGAACCTGTATCTAAAGTCCTCGTGGGGTTCAATTTGCATTACTTTAATATTTCATACAAATCTCCTATGAAAGACTGCATGTCAAAAGTATGTGAAAGGGAGAGCTGTGTGAAATTAAAAGATAATGCTGGGGTTTTGTATTCCTTAAAGCATCTTGGCACAAAGTCAGTACTGTAAGGTTTGGGTAAAGTCATACTTTACATCTGCTTCCCCAGAATAATCTTACTGCCAAGATGCCTGTAGGAGTTCCACTGGGGATTTTAGATACCACTTTACTAGTCACCCTAGAAAGGCCGCTGTAACCACTTCAACCTTGTTGATTCCATATCTGTTTACAAAACCTTCAGGGTATTTTTGGACAGTTTCAAGTTCTAGTCGGCTGGGTTAGAGGCCCTATCTAGAAACCACCGTAAAACCCTTTAATTCCAGGACTGTAGTCAGTTTATACAGATTTTATGTGCGGGCTGGAGGCGTGAAAAGATAAATCTTTACACTACTGTGGATGCAAATATTCCTCTATTTAATGTGGCTGACAGGGCCATAACTTGGTACGGTATGAAATGTTTTTAAAAATCAGGTCACACTAAGGCTTGACTTGAGATTTCATACAGATTATTACCTGATTGAGTATGTGAAAACGGGGAGACTGAAATATGAAATAGACACTTTCTTACAACCACATAAATACTGAATTAATCTGTGTTACACAAGAACAAAGATGTATTTACCACCAAAAAAACCCTTGTGGATTACTAAATCCAGATCCTGGGGTGAAAGTTTTGGTTGTTTCCAGACTGGGTGGAGACAATAAAAAAAATTTCATATAAAAAATATTCAGCACCTGTAGACGACATATTGGTGTCTCATGCTTGTTTGAACTCTGATCATGAACAACAAAAACAATTAAACAACATATTGCTTGTTTTAGTTTTAGACTTACTTCTGATAAGTACAGTAATTCATGTTTTGTACTGCATAAGTTACAGTAAAAAGAGGATGTTGTACATAGTGGTAGTATATCAGCCGACTGACAGTCTCTCTCAGGTTAATCAAACGTAATCAAACCTCATCTGTTTTACTTAACAGCCATGTTGTCAGTTAGGTGTTTGCTGGATCGGATTGGCCACAGCTCTGACCTAGAGTCAGTTTTTGTGTCATACCATGATATTTATAGAAACTGATTTGAAAAACCTTATCTAAATTTTCTACTTTTAAAACAACTAAGAAAGTGATAACGCTACTTTTAAGGGGGTGATTTTTAGTTTTCATGTTATGATGCAGTTAAAAAAAAAAAAAAAAAACCTTGATTCCTTCGAAGTGTGAAATAGCTTGAAAGCAAATATGACAGAGTTTGAACCGACCCTGGATCAGTGCTCAGTGGTTATATTCAATCCAGATATGTGGGCTGTGTTTTAAAAAAAGAAAAGAAAAAAAGAGGCTCACTTGAACTAAAATGCGTTTGTGAAAATATCTTAAGTTGGTAAATGAGCCTAAACTCAATAGGTTTATTTTATAGTCAGTGAGTACTTTTATTTTAGAAAATGGTTACATACCCTCACAAAATCACAAATCCTTCTCTTGGTCTTTTCTCTATGTGTGTGTGTGTGTGTGTGTGTGTGTGTGTGTATGTGTGTGTGAGTGAGAGTGTGTGTGTGTGTGTGTATATATATCTATATCTATATAGATATAGATATATATCTATATATATGTGTGTTTACACACACACATATAAAAAAGCTTGTGGATCCATATTCATTTTCATTTCTTGGCCTTTTACAGGTGAAACACTTTTTTAAACATGATGTTAAAAAAAACAAAAAAACTCCCATGTTTGAGAGTGAGTGTAGTCCTGTCCATAAACGACAATGAAAGGGAAAACTAAGTCATTCTGCCTTGTCAGTGTTTTATTTGTATGTTACAAATAAAGGAAAGTTGTTTGACTTTTCAAAGGATGCCCTTTTTTTCGTTTATGATTTTATGATTAAGTCCAAAAGGAAATTAAGAAATAGAATGGTTAAGTATGATTTAAAAAAATATGTGGAAATCATGACGTTGTGAGTCAAAAATTACTATTTTAAGTCAGTTACGAAACACTGTGTAAAGACTGAGATGTCAAGTCAATTATTTGACTCACTAAGTAAAAATTTACAGAGAGTGAGTTACAATTTTGACTTGGTATCTCAGATTTTTGAAAACTAACTTTTTTCGTCTTTATATAATTTTCTAGGTGGAAATGGGCGTCGAGAGTAGTGTATATATTTTCATACATTAAAATAGGGGAACCGTTACCTGAATGGTGCCAATAAATTATCCAACATTTTTGAAAAATTGGCGACTGTGCAGGAATCATATGGAACTAATTTTAATTGGGCACGTTCTGAGGGGACTCTTTACTATGTTGCATTGAAACCGGAAGTTGTTGGTACATTGCTGCAAAAAAAAAAAAAAAAAAAAAATGTCCTAGCTAAACCGAATGAATGGATGCTGTGATGCACTGAGGTGCGTTTACTCACATCTTTCCAAGATGACATGAACATTTAAACTCATAATTCAACCCTCTCGCTCCTGCCTTTATCGAATTCCCGCCTCTGGTAAGTGCATGGAAATGATAGTCGGAGCTATTTTCCCTTAAAACGAATAGTCATGCTAATATATCTTAGCTTACACAGATTTATCATTCAGTGTAATGCATATTCATATCAGCCGACCTTCTCAGGAATAGCGTACACAAACTTATCTTTAGCTTCAACTTTTGACACTTAGTCTCACAGAAAACGTAACGTTAATATTGCTGAATGGGAACGCTATCCCCCTTAGCTAGTTAGCTAAATGTTGAGCAACTGAATTTTGGATCATTTTTAGAATAGACTAAAAAAAATAGAATAAAATCAAAAAATCCTTAAAGTAATACATTGTTACTGGAGATGTTTTACATGTCTCATATTGTCATCCTTTCAGCTGGTCAGGGTACCATGGCAACAAGGATGAAGCTGAAGCTGAAAACTGTATTTGTGCTCTACTTCATGGTCTCCCTCCTGGGCCTCGTCTATGCACTGATGCAGCTTGGTGAGTGGACAGCACACAGTCTCATTCAAGACTTGATCCCATTAATACATAAGCCCAGTTCATTGTGACATGGGCAGGTAACTTCAGGGAGTGTCAGAAATAAATACACTCATTAACTTTTGGTAGAAATACACTTGGGAGGCACTGTGCACTGCCAAATATATCCCCATGCCATCGGTATACATTTAGAATGTAAGAAATTGGCTTTTTGCTTTTGTACATAAGGCTGCCTTTGTCTGTTTTTCTCCCTGATGCTTTGCAGGACAACGGTGCGACTGCACAGAGCATGACATGCCAAAAGACCGAACCATATCTCGGCTGCGGGGGGAGCTGCACCGTCTTCAGGAGCAGATGAGGAAGTCAGAGGCGACCAAACAACCCCAGAAACAGGCAGCCAAGCCCTCTCTGCCCACCATCTTTGTCATCACCCCAACATACGCAAGGTAGCCTTCCTTACCCTATCTCCTCCCTCCTCTGTTACTCTCCATCTCCCTTCACACACAAATGCACCATTCCTCTGATTTCCCTCACTGTCCAGGCTGGTGCAGAAGGCCGAGCTGACTCGTTTGTCCCAGACATTCCTCCATGTTCCTCAGCTCCACTGGATTTTGGTGGAAGACTCGCCTCATAAGACACCACTGGTGACTGACCTCTTGGTCAAGAGTGGCCTGACCTACACACACTTACACATGCCTACTGCCAAGGACCGCAAACTCCAAGAGGTGGGTAGAGACAGGGCAACGATTTGTGGAGACAAAAAACATATCAGTCTGTCTACATTTTTTTGTTTTCTTCAGTTTGAAACAAAGACAATGCTCATTCTCCACCTCAGGGTGACCCCAGCTGGCTGAAGCCTCGTGGAGTCGAGCAGAGGAATGAGGGACTACGGTGGCTGAGAGAGGACAGGAGGGCTCAGCCAGGTGGAGACAACCAGCAGGGAGTGGTTTACTTCGCCGATGATGATAACACATACAGCCTGGAGATATTTGAAGAGGTGAGTGTTGTGAATGTGTTTATTTTTATTAGCTTCAGAAGGGGGTTGTTTATTTGTTATTGATGTCTACAAAGTTTATAGCTGTGAAAGTGCGTGCGTGCGTGCGGGGGTGAAGTCTGGAAACCATTTACATGCAAAAGCAGAAAAGAAAATGCATGCGTGTGTTTGTCTCTCTCTCTCTCTCTCTCTCTGTGTGTGTGTTTGTGTGTAATGTCCCATGATTGAACAGGAAAAACAAATGTCCTCTTGTCTTGTCTCAGATGAGGAGTACCCAGCGAGTATCAGTGTGGCCAGTTGGGCTGGTTGGAGGGATGAAATATGAGAGGCCCGTGGTTGAAGGAGGAAAGGTGGGTGCTTTTTGTGTTCTGGTTTGCCAACTGTGGAACTGAAACGGGTCCAGGGTTGATAATTTCGAAGAGCCTGCGTTTTACTTCATACAATAAAAGCAAGAATTAATTGGCCAAATTACTCACAGCAAAAATATTTACTTTTGTGTGACTCCTGAATGGGCTTAGTTTCTTTAATATTAAATCTTTAGAAATTAAAAAAACAAAACAAAGACTTTGCTTAAGTAATTATTTTGTGATGTATTACAAACAGATAACAGTGTTTTGACAAAAAAAACCCTCAATGTCCACTTACTATCTTTTTCCAGAGCTGTCAACTGCATCTTACAGCTTTCCTCAGCAGATAAAGTTCTCTGTTGTCATGGAGATAAGTCTCTCGCTGCTTACCATGTGACAGAAATGTGGGACTTTGGCCATGACAACTGAGCAAATCCATCTGCCGAGGAAGACTTGCAATTGAAAGCTCCTGAGAAAGGTAGTAAGTAGACCATGAGGTAAGATTTGATAGGCTTGTGATGAGCTACTGCTTCCAAGGTTGAGAATGAACTTGTGCTCAAACAATATGAGCTTTACAAAAATACACATCATTTTTTATTAGATTTTGATCAACATATATAAAATTACATTTGATAAAGTGACTACCTCTGTAACTATTTCTGACTCATATTCATTGATCTTTGTTTTCTGAAAAAAAAAAAAAACAGACCATTGGAAAAAACATCAGTTACACAAACCAGTACACCATATTAAAGCTGATATCTGTGGGATCTTATAGTATCAGCAATTCTCTTCTCTTAAAGTCTAATGGTTACTTTTAATGTCTTATTAGAGCCACTTCAACTGAGTTATTAGCAACAATGCATTTCTTATTTGTGTTTTTGATTATTCTTCTAAGGTGGTTCGCTTCCATACCGGATGGCGTCCCAGTCGCCCCTTCCCAATGGACATGGCCGGCTTTGCTGTGTCCCTCAGACTGGTCCTGGCCAATCCAGAGGCTTGTTTTGATGGAGAGGCACCAATGGGCTTCCTGGAAAGCAGCTTCCTTCAGGGATTGGTTACCATGGATGAACTGGAGCCCAAAGCCGACAACTGCTCTAAAGTATGAGTGACCAAATTGTGAAACTTGTAAATCATCTATAGCGAAAGCTAGCCAAGGTCAAAATGTGTGGAATGTATGCCTGGTCTTTGGTGACTGCTTACATGTGTGTATTAGTGAAACTCCTGGAAAATAGATCTGTGACAGGGAAGAAATATGTTAAATATGATTTCCTTTTTATTGAATTACAGATAGACTTACTAGTTGCAGTTATTTTAAAAAAAACTTAAGTATTTGATTTTATATCCATTCTTTATGTGTGTGTGTTTGTGTGCGTGTGTGTTTGTTTTTTAGGTGCTGGTGTGGCACACACGGACAGAGAAACCGAAGATGAAGAGAGAGGAAGCTCTGCAGGCTCAGGGACTGGGTTCAGATCCTGCTGTGGAGGTCTGAGGAGCACACGTGCACGCACAAACACACACACACGCACACACACACGCACAAACACACACACACGCGTGTGTGTGTTGTTTATGTGTATATATATATATGTCTCTGTGTATATATACATATATATATATATATTGTAAAGCATATTCTGCTGTTTAATGCTGCATATGTAACTGCGTTGTAAATACTGTAAAACAGAAAAAATATCTGTTAGAGGTAACATTGAAATTTACCTGGTTATTACCATTTGTTCTGTTGGGTCAGGTAGTAAATGTACATGTATGTGTATATATGGAGTGAGTGTGTGTGTGTGTAGTTGTAATTGTGTTGACTGTATGTTAGTGTACGTATCAGGGTTCTCTTTGGTTTTAGTGAGTTAGATGTCTTTATTTAGCAGTACAGAGGATGAGTTCAAACAATTGCCCGAGGGGGGCGCCAATTTAAAAATGTGAAAAATCACGCAGTTACACCACCAGTAAATTTCTGCTTAAAGCGGGAGAAACAATCCATCTCACTACAGACTTGCCTTCTAGTATCATTTGTAGGTGTTTTTACATGTTGTGCTCAGTGCAAATCCTGCAGTGTAACCCATTCCTGGCAGCAGGTACATATTTCTATGGGTTACACCGGGTCTGGGTCCATCTCCTTTCTATGTTCCCTTTGTTGGTTGTATCTGATCTGTACCCAGCTTTATCAGTTAAGCCACCAACATCTTCTCTGATTTCTGACCGAGATGCAGTTGCCATTGAGTAACTTTATTCATGCATGGCTTCAGTTTTTGTGAGATTAGTGTCCATAAATCCATATTCATGTTAGTCACATGTCAAACAACCCTCATCATCATCATCATCATCAGAAGCATGATCATAACCTCTGTTTAGCATTGAGTAGCAAAGATAGTACTAAGGTGCGTTTTTTGACAGTAAACAATATTCATAACAAACAGCAGCCACGAAACATGCCACACAGTGAAAAAAGCCTAGTAACTAGTTGTTGCCTTATCTTTATAATGCTCTGATACACCTGATACACCTGTCCAAACACAGGTAGTACAACTTAGCAACACTATGAGGCAACACAGACATAAGGAATACAGAGATGCAATGGTTCCACACCCAGTGTAGCTTGTGTTACAGCTCAGAGCGCAAATGCTAGTCTCATAGCATAGAAACAACTAGTTCTAACCAGCATTTTTATGTGTTTACTTTTAGTGATGCTTTTTAGAAACATACATTTTGTGGAATCCATTTAGAATCTCTGAATAAGGGAACAACACTACTGACGCTCATATAAATTCTTTATCCAATAACAGAATTTAAAACACACCGTCCATGTACATTTCCACAGAGAAAAACACTTGAATATCCCTTTAATAGACAAAAAAAGTCTCTGGTACTTTACATTAGTAGTAGTTCAAAACTTTATTTGAAAAAAAAAAAAAAAAAGCTTCAAATTTAAATTGAACTACTCGATGTGTGCTTGATTATCTTTCATGACATCCTCAGAAATTGGAAGAACGAAGAACGAGGTAACATTCAAGTTTAAACAAGTGCTCCTCAACTACTCTTGTATGATACTGTAAAAACAGCTAGTGCCTGCCTACGTGTAATTAGTGCCTGTGAGTCAGTTCTCCACTGGTGTATAATGTATTTATTACTGTAATATTATTTACATTGTATAATGTGATGATTTCTTTCCTTGGTCTTGAAAATAAACCTAGTTAGTGTAAAACATTTTGTCATTGTCTCTTTTCAAACTTCAGTGGTACTTGCTTACCTGTGAATTGTCTTCGGACTTTGTCTTTAACTGTCAGCAGGCAAAATAGAGGGGAAACTGAAACAATGCAGCTAAACAGACGCTATGTTTAGTTTACAGACGAAGAACAAATTTTGCCTTTTCTGTGCCGCTGCAGATGAAATGTGACCAGGTCAAACTTTTTGCATACAGTTGGCTGCGTTTGTCCCTTTTTCTGTATTTATGGCCTTGCAACACATTTTGGATTCTCACGACAACCTGTTCAAGAAATGCTGACTTGGCTAAGAAGTTGAACAACCGTCTCAACTGCCTGCTTAATTTGCCCTATTTGAAACCCAGCCAACAGCACACCTGTTCTCTGTCTGAGTGTTTCTGGCCATACACATACGATCATTTACTGGTTTTAATGTGACTGATCGGTGTACATTTCAGTAGCCTGGGGCACAGCCGTGACTTAGCAGTGTCGCACTTTACAGACTTGTTTCTCTCTACCTGATTTCCTGCAGTTTCACCACATCAAAATCAACACCAATTGTCTAACTACAGCAACCAAAAAGTATATCTTGTCCCTGCTCGATAGTGACCATGGCAACCTGCTCCCAGCATCTGGTGCCGTCATCAGTGACGATACCAACGCGGGTGGGGATTCTCCAGCCTCAACAGAGCTGAGGTTTTTACAGGCCTGTGTGATTGACAGCTGTTACGCCCTCTCTGCAGGGAAGACGCCCGCTTGGTGACTATATAGGGAGGTGTGAGTCTACCTCATCCCACAACACACTCTCACACAGGTCTTGCAAGATGAAGGTGCACTGGGAGGTGAGTAAGAGGAACTGAAGTCAGAGAGTGAGACACACGCCATCTTTGAACCATGATGATTCACTTACAGACATACATATAAAGTGCAATTGTCTGTGTGTGTGTGTGTGTGTGTGTATGTGTGTGTACCGTACATCCCGAAGCTGAGTTTAGTAGGCATGGAGATAATTACTCAACCCACACACATAATCACAAAGCTGAGTAGCTCTGACGCCCTGTCCCACCCAGACACAGTGTTTACCATCCAAACAGTGAGATAACATTTAGGGACCAAGCTCATTCATTTTATCTAAAGACACAACTACTTTCAATGAGTCTATACCTTCTTATCAGCAAAGAGTTGTATTTTAGACACATTAGTGGTAATTTATCTTATTTCAGTGTCACTGATATTTCTCTTAAATGTTGATAATTTTGTTATTAAATCGAGTTAAAGTATTGACAACGCCACAGCTCAGCAAATAATGGTTACTGATGACGTATTCATGGAGGCATGCTACTGTGGGATTTTGAAGGGGACTTATGCACGATTTGCAGGATTACTAACAGTTTATCAATGTGAAAAGGTCCTTTAGCTTCATCCATAGTCAGCTGGCTCTATTGAATGAAGGTAATCACTTTCATGTCCTCTCATTTCAAACGTCCTGAGCCTATTGATATTCCCTTAAACTGAGACAAGTGTGTCAGTGACCCGATGGGGGTTATCACAGACATATTGGTATTTTTGGCTAAAGCCTGACCCATGCTGGACTCCTGAGGCCTATATCAATATTTGAAAGTTAGAAAACAATATATGTGCTGAGTTTTGTGTTTCAACATAAAATATAACATAAACTTTATTGGTAATTTATTGGTACTCCCTTAAGGGGGTTTGACATTAATTAAAGAGAAATGAATGATTGTGAGCGCTACAAGGGGAAAACTACCACCTGTTAATATAAAAGCTGATACGGGAGAATACTTCAGGTAGACTTAACAGTTATATGGTCCCTTTGTTTTGAATGGGTGTATGAATTGCAGTCATTCCTATGAGTTATACGTGTTGAGGGTGGTTGAGTGCTCAGCTTTTGAGGTTAAAGCTGAGTTGAAAGTCACATCTGTACACTGTAGGTTTATCTCTGACAGCTGAGAACGTTCATGACTAATGACTGATAGCCGCGGATATCAGTAGCTGCTGATAGTGTAGAGTAGGATGTTTGCCTCTGCTGGTATGATGATTTGTGAGTTGAATTTTTCCAGTCCTTGTTGAGTACACCTGTGTGTTGTGCATGTGTGTGTAGGCAGGAGTATATGTGTCCCTCTGTCTCTTGTTTGTGTTACAGATTTGAAATCGCAACTTTATGTCAATGTTTGTTTAAGGATGTAAAGAAGAGGTGTGTGGTTAAGCAGTAAGAGCCAGAGGAAGATAGAGAGAGAGCGAGACAAAGAGTCCTTGATAGTGAGAGTGCTTCGCCGCATGTGTGTGTGTTTGCTCTGGTGACGACAGAAGTGCAGGTTCGGGCAGGGTTTGACTCGTGACGTTGTGTGTTAGGGGAGTGCCCTGAGCTCCTAGCGCTCAGTCACTCACTCAGACTCGCAGTCACACACACACAGGAGATATTGCTCACCAGTTCTCTCCCACACACACAGAGGGAAAGGAGACAACAGCAAGGTACTAGGTAAGACTTGCACATCTATGTAAAAAAATCTTCATTTCGCCCATTGCTACACTATGACATTCTTTTATGTGTAAATGTCATGTATCTGTAAGTTACTTTATGGAATTGAAGAAACCCGCATTCACCTTTACCGCTCCCTTGCTTCTTCTTTTAAAAAATGGCTGGATGTTTCTTTCCTTCTTTTCATTTTCAGTCTTGTTTTTCTAATTTTCTCCGTGTTAAACTGTTTACTATTAATCATTTGGTTTGCTTTCTCTACCTTCTCAACAGTATTTCATTAAAGTTTAAATGTGGCTCTGGTCTGTGTCTCCTATGTCCTTCTTCGCTCACTCTCTGTGTCCTTTTTTTATTTTCCTTATGTTCAGTTACACTTATGTTCATCTTTACTTTGTAATCTGAGCCAAAGGCAGATGCTGTGAATTGTGACGGATTATGGGACATGCTACCCACACCTGGCATATCTGTACCTGTTTAGCATAAATTTCCCAGAATGATTTTGTCACTCCACAAAATGCATTTATCTTAATCAAGCTCCCTTTTGGTCTCCTTTTTTTATTTATTGAATGTGAAATTCATAAATGCTGGCAGGTAGATTTTTTTTTACCTTTGGACAGAGCCAGGCTAGCTGCCCCCCCCTGTCCACTCTTGTGTTAAGCTCAGCTAACCAGCTGCTGACTATAGCTTTATATTTACCGTGCAGAAATGAGAGTGGTATTCATCTTCTCATCTTATTCTAGATAAGAAAGTAACTAAGTATTTACCAAAACTATTTTATTAAATGGGAGTTGTCTGGAGTGCTTGTCTTTAAAATAGATGCTGAATTTTTTGTTTGCTAAAAAATGGGGGACCAGAGGGTAAAGATAAATTATCTTAAGGGATAAACTATAATAACAAAAACACATTTTTGCATTGGATTGAAGTGAAATGTAGATACTGATATGAAAGATCAAAATGCAGGCCAAAAGAACAGTATTTGTGCACGTTTATAGTGTAAGGTTTGAGGTTGAAAAGGTATAAAGGGTTATCACAGGGGGCAGAAACCGTTAAGCATGTTTCACTTTTGGTGACCACCTGATCAATGATGTCACAGCAGGGTTTTTTTTTGTCCTTGGTAGCTGATAGAAAACACCTGCTGTGACATCGCCGATCCCCCCTCCGTTAGTGTAAGACCAGCTTCGTCGTTTTGATTTGTTTTCATATTTGGTGAAATGAGTGAATTTTGTCCCATCCTTTTAACATAATTGAGAACAAGACAACGGCTGATTTTGACAATGAGAGATAGTCAATAACAAGTCATTGATTTTGGCTGCTGTTCAGCGTCCAACCGGTTAAATCAGTGTCAAAGTCTGGCTCTTTGTGTGCATGTGTGTGTTTGTCTTCAGTTGTAGGTACACTGTGTCTTCATCTCTGACATCCAGTTATCACCACAACCCTGATAACATTGACTCTGACCTCCAGTCTCACACACACATGCACATATTTACACACCCACAGTCAAGTCAAAGTAGAACTACAAGTGCAAAACACTCTGACCAAAGGGTGATAGTTGGTTATTTTCCTCCGTAAACATCTTGTGATGTTTGTATAGCAGACCATCCTCGGCAGCAGATCCACATAAAACATGCGGATACTCGCACATACCCATTATCTTCCATTTTGGTCTCATTTCATGCCATTCCTCTCATTTCTCTCCACTTTGTCTGCTTTTTTATTATCTATAACCTTCCCTGAACTTTGACTCATATGAAATTCTATGAGCTACTATGAAATGATTAAGATTGTGAGCGAGAAAGAAGGAGACCCAAAGAGTGAGGGTGAGAGCAGGGTTATGTAATGGCATTAAACCAAGGCCTCTTGCCGCTTCTCTTTCAGAGGTAACCAAAAAAATAGAAGAAAAAGTGTGTGAAGTAAGAGTGCAACATAGGACACAAGAAGTAAAAGAGCAACAAGACGGAAAGAGAAAAGATGACAATTGGCAAGAACTCCAGGAAAAGCTCAACCAGGAGCTCCATCCGGGCCCCGAAGTTTCTGGATAAGTCCAGCGGCTTCTACGGTCGCCTTGATGAGCCCGAGACCACCAGAGAAGTGGAGGAAGTGAGGGAAAACGAAGTAGAGGGGAGAGGGAATGGGACGGCAGATGGCAGCAGAGAAGGGAGAGCCATGAGTAGCCCAGCCCCAAGTGTGGTGCACAATTCTGGTGCAGAGGAGAGGGAAGACGCCGAGGCATTTGACTTCAATGAGGGGATAATGGAAGACGATGGCGAAACTCTCCTGCGCAGGAAACCCAGCCGCCGAAGCAGCAGGTGGAGAAGCAGCTCCAGGAGGAAACAGAAGGAGGGGAGGATCGAGGAAGATGCAGACCGAGACGAGAAGCCCAACTTAAACACGGAGACTTCGGTTGACCCCCACGTCCTGGAGGGCACCAGGGTGATGGTTGAGGTAGAGATGGAGAAAGTGATGAAGATGGAGGGAGAAAATGAGAAGGCGGGAAAAGGGAAGGAGCCCGCGCTCGTTCACTTCCCAGTCCGGGAGGATGAGGACGACCAGGTCCTCATCAGAGACAAGAAGAGGGGGAGAGAAGAGGAGGGAGAGGAAGAGAGCAGGATGAAGAGAGAGCAAGAGGAGGGTATGAAGGCGGTGAAGAGGAACACAATGAAGAACTACCGCAAGGTGAGAGAAAACAGACAAAAAAAAATACAAAGTGAGAGCCTTATGTTGTTTCTGTCAATTTGTTATCAACATATTGCAGAAGAACACTTATTAACTTCCGCTTTCTGTATCTCACATTTACATAAATTCCACATTCAGCCTTACCCCACCTGGTTAAACTTTAATCCCCTGAAGGTTACATAATTGAGTCCTCAGAGTTTGTGGAACAGAGGGTAAAGTTCTCCCTCAACATCCTTCACATACTGCACACTGGGCTATTAATCACCGTGTAAACTAACCGTGTAAAATAGAGTCAAGGTACAGCAGCCATTGGTGCATGTCACCAACACAGTAAGTAACTTCTGACAGGATTTTTCCTTTACGTCATGTTTAATGACATGAAAAAAATTAAGATGGAGCAGAGGTTCTACTAATGGGCTTTTAGCTTTACAAGTAAACCAGCAGTGGTGCACCTGATTCACAAAGTCCTAAAGATTTTCTGCTCCCACTGAAACACATGCACAGAGGTGACATTCCTGTGGCTCCTGTATCATGTCCTTTGATCAGTGTAACGAAGTATGGCAGCGGTGACCTGCCTACTAAACCCACACCATAAAAACATTCCACTGCTGTTAACAAATCAGCTGGACCCTCTGGCCTCACAGTCTGACCTCCTGTCAGATTTGATGACAGTCACACCGAAGACACTGACTGTGCCTGAAGAGCATTCATTTCTGACTATAAGGGTGAGTGTAGCTAGGATACCTGTATGTTAAAAGCAAGTATCCTATTTCTGCTCACTCTCTGTAGCTGAGAACTACTGGTTGACTATTCTTGAGTTGAACAAAAATCACCAGCTACAGTGGTTCCCAACCAGGGGGTCCCAAGATAAATCTGTGTGGTCACAAGAAGATAAACAGGCAAGAAACCTGAAAAACTGTAGTTTTTCTACACAGAGATAGGTGTATTTTTCCAAATGTTTCTTTTTGCTGCTATACAGCAATAGTTTTACATCTTCAGTTACCTAAACAGTTTTCAAATAGAGTCAACTTTTGTGACATGTGCAACCTGTACTGAGGGGTCATTGGCTGAAGAGGTTGGGGAAGCAGTCGCTTCGAGCAACACTACAGAGCTAATATGGCTGATATTTATAACTGTCAAACTGTTTTCATCAATACCTGAGACTGAGACCATGTAGTTCCAGACAAAATTGCTTTACTAGCACCATCATAAAGTTAAAAGTTTTATTTGCCCAGTGCATTGGCTAATGACCAAATACCCGCAAATCTGATGCCATTTCCATCAGCCTTGGTTGTACTTTTTCTTAAGTGCTGATTAGCACCTGTTAGCATGCCAACACACAAAACAAAGATGGTAAAACATACATGTTAAATATCAACATATTAGCATTGTCACTGTGCATATATTAGCATTTAGCTCAAAGCACCAAAACCTCAAAGACTTGTAGACTCGTCTTGTTTCCATGACATTCACTTAGCAGCAGTGCAACAAAAAAACAAAGCAACTGCCTTCATGATAACTAGGTGTTTAGTATTGGTACAAAACTATAAAGATGCTGTATGACTGTATACATCTGTTTTCTCTCACACTTCTGATCATATCTAGCAGTCATTTTAAGGTCAACCTTATTGGCATATTTTTGACCTTGCTAACCTTTACCCTCCTCTTCCCATCAGGCCTTGGACCGAGCATTTCGTCGCGGCTGGGAGGCTTTCATCACCAACCTCTACAGTGTCACGCTCACACCTGTGACATCATCCTCGCCACCTTCACCTTTGTCGAAGAAGCAGCTAAGGAACAACTCCTTGTTGGCTGAGATTCGGTAGTACTGGAGACCAACATGGACGATATAACCAAACCCTTTCTAATATGTTGTTCAGTTTTACTTTAGGAGCTGGGGGAGCCAAGCTGTTGATTTTACATTGACGTCTATGGGACTGGCTTTAATTCTAAAGCCCAGTCTTTATGTGACTGAGTTCAGCTGATTCTGGTTCCCTTCTTCTACGTTGCTAATTTCAGGTTTTAGTCAGGGGTGTAAGAATGTCTTAACATCTTAGCTCCTTACATCTGGTCCACTAGTAAGCTTGGAGTACAAATAATCTCTACTTCCTTTGGTTTAGTACTATGAAACTATAGCATGTTGATGTTTGACCAGAAGGAATGGAAAATTTCTAAAGAGTAGCGATGACTGATTAGTGAACTTTTGTTCCGATAATATTCACGTCTGTTTGGTAATCAGTGCCAATTATTAAAGCTAATCAGTAATCAGCTGTTGATAATAAGAGGAGGACAAACTCAAAAAGGAATCAAACTAGTCACACACATTTGTACGTTAATATTCGTGGAGAAATTGCAGTTTTTATCACATTTTATCCATTTAACAGGTTTTCCCATCTTTGTGTGCACAGAAATACACAAGAGATGTCAGGTAGAAAAGCTTAACAGTGTTTGACTTCCTCATGAGATAAAGGTCTTCTCGGTGTGTGTTCTGGTGGAGGTTATTTAACCTGATGGAACAAGACAGGAGAGTGTTTGCATCTGTGTGTTTGAGAAAGAGAAAGCGTTTTTAGAGCCTGGTCATGAACCTGTACTAAACACAGCACCAGCACCAGCTGTCTTTTGATTGCTAGATTGAAGTTGCACATCAATTTTTTTTAAATGTGTTCTAATTTGAACAGAGTACCCCAACCTAAATGTCAGACAGTATTTAAGAAGTATTAATGATTGACCCTTCTTAAAATGTAAAACAATCATGTTTACAATAGACCTGCTGCAATTTCCTATTATCCACTATGTACTTGCTTTTTTTATATTACCTTTAGTGAATTTAGTAGTAGATTGGATAGGTCGCAGGGGAAAACTTCTCATTATCATAATAATGTCTGTCTTAAAAATGTGTCAATTTTTATAAAAATCCTTTTGTATCCTTTTCGAAGCTTCTGAAGTCTTAAACTATAACAAGAAATGCTTTTCTGATAGCAAATAAAGACTGAATTTATTGAACCGGTTGTATTTTCATTTTTGTAGTAAAACTGTATAAATATCAATCGAGACACCTGCATTTTAGTTAGCTAACGTCAAAGTTATTATTCTATGGATGAATCAGAATGAATGAAATGTCAAACACAGCATCACACCATCATGAGGTAACACCATGGCAACAGTTGCCATGGTGTTCCACAATGAATATGTGACTTTTATCCACTGAACTCATAGTTGACACTTAGGAAAAAACTCAGTAATAATTTTGTCCAAGGTCCAAATATAATCTAATCTAACTATAAGGGAAACACTGAATATACCATAATAAATTCCATCTTCTAATCCTGTTCTTACACTATGGTATATTTACAGATATTCACTATGGGAACATGAGCTGTATATATAGTAAATGGAATAACAAAAGTACCATTTATAGTTATTATGCTACTCCTTTAAAAATCTGTTATTATTATGATTAGTAGTTGTAGCGGTAGTAGGGATATTAGACTGAACATAATACATACCACAATGAAATAGTTCAAAGTTAAATACTTATTACAACCATAAAAACATACAACTGAGATTAAACTCTCTGTTTCTACAGCACCAGTCTAAAAGGGTCAAATTCCAGCAGTACTTGTAGTATTATATATATATATATATATATATATATATATATATATATATATATATATATATATATATATATATATAAGTATATAATATATAACATAGCACAAGGAGTAACTTTATTGTGAGACCTAGTTATTTTGACTAAGTCTGTATGCTAGTGTTGTGTTGTTGGAGTTTTGGCTCTTTAAGCCTATATCTCTTCTCTACTGATAGTAGTTGAAGTTGCCCAGAAATCCCTTGTCTGTGTCTACACAACCAGGACACACACACACACACAGACAAAAAACAACAACAACAACAAAAAAAGAACCCTAAAAATATCATAAGAGCATGTATAGAGCTGTTTGCAATAATAATAATAATAATAAACTGGCTACAGATAAGATGAAATACAAACTATGCACATTTGGACTATGTGGCGATCAAAATTATGTAAGGTGATTATGTCTCTACGTTTGTATATGTTTGTGTTAACCGTGTGTGGTTGTGTTTGCAGTTCATCATTATTATTATAGGCATATTTGCATTTATTTTTGGCTGATTTATTTTGAAAATGCTGAACAGAAACTGATGCAGCAGCAAAAGATTAAATGTGGTTCACCTTAATAACCCTCATCTTGGCTCATTTTGGTACTAATTTCCATAAAATGAATAGTTGATTAATCTTAAAATGGTTTATGGAGGATGGATGGGGGCATGACACGGTTCTGCTTCTAAAGTGGAGGCTTATCAGAAAATATTTTAGAATTGCTATAGGTGTCTTGGTCTGCAAGAGCCACGCCGTGGCTGCCATCTTGTGGATGTGAAAAATATTTCCTATTCTTAACGGAAATGGCGCAATAAAAGAAACTCTTTACGCTTTCTTCACACGTGTCTTCGGCACAAAGTCTTCGCTCTACAAGCGGTGAGTTTAATAAATGTAAAACAGTTTTCTCTGTCAAGTTTAATTTATCCATAGCTACATGTAACTCGTGGAAATGTTAGCGTGGTTTCCACCCTGGTTTGCCGGGCGGGGGAGGAGTCTTTCAGCCATGAGATAAAAGGCAGATGCACCGTTTCCTTCTTCCACTTCCTTCTGTGGTCTGGCCGAGGTAAGAGTGTGCACATTTTTTTTCTTTGGTCAAAACGCATTCGATTGCAAGTTTATTCATTGTAATAGATAAAATATACTTTTGTGAATATGTTGTCTTTACTAATACAGGATATATGCAATTAAGGGTTATGCCTTTTAATCTATATTAAAAGATAAAAGTACTGTTTTTAGCTAGCAACTTATGCTTGGAGTTTGGATGCAGCATCGCCCTGAGCTGAATTCAATCCTTAACCATCCGTCAGTTAGACACAACAGTGTCATTTAATAGAATTTGTTAACAAACTATAACACGTTTTTTCTAAATTCCGCATGTAGTATTTGTGCGAAAACTCAAGGTGAACTTATGTAAGATCAGACATGGCCACTGGTCGTCTGGCGCGGTTGCTAGCAGTGTCTCTCAATGATGATAATTTTCACAGACCTGTACTGAATGACTGTGATTGCACTAAATTATTCTGATGCGAGACGCTTTTTAAATCAGTATCTATTCTACCGACTCATGGCGGCCCGAACACGTTGCACGGATCGGTCACGTGTTGGCCGACCAGAGGAAACTCACTTGCTAGCCGCAGCCTGCTCAAGCAATAATGTCCGCTCACTTTTGCTTTTTATAGATGGAGTGCGATCCAGAAACAATTTGCTGCAAAGGTAACTATTTTTTTTTTTTTTTTTAATTTCTGTGACTCGTTTACATTGCTTGATTGGACATGCCTTAGTGCCAGATTTAAATAATGTTGAGGTTGGAATAGCATGCTACAATGATGCCCTACTTGAACTCTCTCACTGAAAATCTTTTGAGGAAACTTAATCTTTCAAGATCCTGAGTAGCATGAAGCTACTATATTAAGTGTGCACGTATGAAGCTGCCCGCAAAACCCCTGAAGTGCTCATTTAATTTTTTTTTTCCCCCTCTTCAGGTATGAGAAGAGTGGCAACTTCTCTGCAGAAGGTAATTTGAACTCATCTTTAGTAATTTCAGTTTGTTCAGCAACTTTTGTTTTATAGATCATCCTTAAATTGGCTCTATTGTTCAGAAGCTCAGTGTGCTGCAGTGATGAATCCTTGAACTCTCTCTTACTGAATCAGCCTTTGAAGAAACTTCTTTACCAGATTCTGAGTAGCATATGGGCTCCACCATCAAAAATGTAAAACACAATCATGGTTATTTTTGTCTGAGTGCTTCATGGTTGAAATGAGATCTTGCTCTAGATGGTTAATGTCTGTATCAAAGATGAACAAGAGTGATGGATTTGACTTAGACTAAAGCTAAAAGTAATAAAGTTCCACAAGGGCCCATCTTGATCTGGTTTCAAACAGACAAGCATGTGCCTAACTTTAGTGATGCAAAATTTTTATTCTGATCAGCCTTGCTAATCTGAAACCCCAATTTTACCTGTCAGTTCTTGGTTTACCACTGATTTTTCTTTTGCAGGCTATGCTGCGGTATCCTTTCACTTTACAGCTCAAAGCAGCTGTAAAGCGCACTGAGGTGAGAAGACCAACTTATTGCAGGCATTTATTCAGTAGCTGCGGTATTAACATGATGATTTATTAATGACAAGCATATGCCTGAATAAAGTGATGTCATTTTATAATCTGATTACCTTTTTTAGTTGAGCCAACTGAAAATGTTTAATTCTTAATATGATTTGCTTATTGGTGTTTCTCTACTGTAATTATTAGGCATTTGAGGAAGGATGCTCCCTTGAAATCTCAAGATGTAAGTTTGTTTTTGTATAAATTTTTAAAGTTCTATCAGAAATGCCTTTTTTAATGCAGTATTTTTGAAATGCAGACCAATCTCTCAGCACTTGAGCTACTGTCAGCCCATTTAATGCACTTAACTTTGGCAGTAACACAAATATTCCCAGTTTCCCCACAATGTTAAGTCAATGGAAAAGGTGTTTCTGACTGTTTGAAGGGATGAAATGGGGTAATACCCATCAAACGCCTGGACGACTAATGTCACATGGCAGTTTGTCACCAAAGCACTGATCAGACATTTGACCCTTGATATACCACAAAAGGTTATGGTTGAACTCTACTCAACTTTACGCCACTTTCTCTTGCAGGGCCTTTTTGATTGGATACTTGAAGAGGAAAGCATTCAATGAAGTCTCCTGGTACTTTTTTTTTTTTTCCTCACTTAGTCCTTGTTTTAAAGTATATCTAAAGACTACATATCCTTTCACAATGCAGTTCCAATGATGATGAATCTTAGCTCACTTTGATCCGATGTGAAACGACTAGAACATCTGAGCAACTGCATTTATTAACAACATCTGTCAACTTTGACTTAAAAATTACTTGTTAATTTGCTTTTAATGCTGCAATTTTAGTTTAAGCATTCTGCTATAAATATAGCAACTTGATCAGTGGCATGATCTATGTAACTAATTATTTATTTCAGACAATTTAGAAATGAACTGTGGTTTCTTCTGAATATGTAGTAAGTAAACTTGTCTTCTGACAACAGATGATTCATTGACCACTTCAGCAACATGACTAAGCTGTTCTAGTTGAAGGTAAGATGTTAACACACACCTATGGAAATGTTACCAAAATCTCTTAATTCCAGACATTTTGAAAATGATGATATATATTTGGAATCTCGTTCGTCTGAACTGCTGTTGAGAAATGGAATATCTGACGTCTGTGAATGTAAACAGTTGCTAGTATGAATTTAGTCACCCTTTTTTGCTTGGACCTGACAGTATCTTGTCTGTTACAGGTACTTGTTTGGAAGATCTTTTCTCGAGGGTGTCTGGCCAGGTGAGCGAGTCCTTTGCATATACTCTTGTCAGGTGTGTGTGTGTGTGTGTGTGTGTGTATGTGTATGTATAAAGGGCAGGTTCAGTTTTTCATAAGTCTTACAACTATGGTCAGGTGCCCATATGAATATTGAAATTCGCATTACTTGCTGTAGCCACATAATTTCAAAGACTTTTGAATGTATTAATGCAAAATGAGGACTTTGTCACATCACTTACATTGGAAGCACATTAAGGAGGGATCTTTTAATGGCTAGTATGAACAGAAGAAACGATTACAGCAAGTGAAATCTCTTCCAGTGTTCATAAGGCACCTGACTGTATCATTAAGATGAAGGCCTTTTTTTTTTAAAAGTGGCAAACAACGGCTCTGTTACACCCAGTTTCCTTCATGATGACACCCGCACATGTCTTACGCCTTGTGTCAATGCCAGACCTGAAAAGGTGAACCCACTGGTGTGACCTTGGCAATAAGGGGAAGACCCGTTGGGGTTACCAACAGTCTGAATGGAAACGATCTCAAAACGGATTGGGGAAACAAATTGAGTGGAATTAAAATTCTAATTTTTCAGATTTGATGATTTTAATCTCAGGCCCATTTTTAGAAGACAAACATGAACCAACTAGATGTAGTATGACTTTAACCTTTTATTCTTAACATTTAAGGTTGCTATTAATGCTGACGGGGGGACAAGGAGGTCATCAGGATTGACAGATCTTGTCCCAGAGTTGAGGTAGGTATCTGGTGCAGTTACTGACGATTATTACGTAGAGGTGATGAGTTTCTATTACCGCCCCAGTCTGAGAGTTTGTGACTGATTGGTATCCCCTCTGATCACACAAGTTTTTAGAGAGAACTTGTCAGTCACACTAATGAAACTGTATTGACTTACCGTTTTCACTTGTTGTAGGTTTTGAAGATACTCCCTCTTCAGCTGTTGGGAACATCATCAGACACCTGGGACTGTGCTACAGGTAAATGAGCAAATGTGCATATATTTGACATTTCTGGGAGTGTGGAAATGATGACATGTTACCCATCCAGTCAAGGGGCTGGGTCTACACTTAACCCATCCCTTAACTCCTAGAGCTGGGCCTCTACTCCTGTTGCCCTAGTATGGCACTGAGGACCCTGACACCCCCCCCCCTCCAGGTGTAAGGTGACCTGCTTGGAGTTCTGATGGAGTGTGAGAGCTGGCTGTGAAGGCATGACTGAGACACCACTACTGATCACATTCCTGAAGCAAAATCCTACATTGCTGTAAACGGAGAACCTAATGAAGGAATAGGGTGCTCTGAAGAGTGATAAAATGAGCAGGACATCTGTCATTTTATCAGCAAATAATGTACTACTCTTTAATTTTTTTTTTTTTTTTTTTTGGTGCTTTTGTAATGAATTGTACCTTAACTGACAACCCTTGCTGCTGAATTTAAAGTCTGTAAAAGTTGAATTAGGTAACAGGTTTGGAATGAAAATGTGTCCTGGCAAAGAAATGCAATACTGAGTAATAGAAAAAGGACAAATAACAATGTGGCGCAATTTTATAAAATTTTTAATGCAAAGGGTTCAATACCCAAAAATGACTTACATGGCACCTAAACAGCCCAAGGGATTTTAAAACCATTAGAATGGCCAAAGCAATTTAAAACTTACTTGATGACTTAACAAGTCAAGTAATTATAACAAAACATTAGCAGCTAAAGAGATCACTTTTTCTGCAGCAATGATGCAGATTGAACGACATAATTTTGATTTAACTGCTGAAGGTTGAAAGTGGGCAAATGCATATAAAGTTTGGTACAATGTAAAATAGTTGTGTAGTTATCCCACGAAACTGAACTTTTTGTTCTAACAATTTAATCTTCCACCCCCCAGGTCGAGCCATGTGCAGTGCTTACTGTCAGCCAATACTGGTGAGTAATATTGTAGTTTGAATTGGGACACGTTGAGGTTTCAGAATGTGAATCCTTTGGGGTTTTTTTTGTTTTGTTTTTTTTTAAGTCTGAAAGTTGAAGTGATGAGTTTCTAATTACCGCCCCAGTCTGAGAATTCATGACTGATTGGTATCCCCTCTGATCATAAGACTAAAAGCTTTAGGCTCTTTGTGTTTAGACAAATTTATAAACTGTATTTTCATGTTTCAGGTCAAATCAGCATCCAAGTCTCTCTGGAATTCTGCCCACTGCTTTGGAGTGTGTGGTAAGAATTAAACTTTATATTTATATAGATATAATTTTGTTTCATCTGGAAGTGATGAGTTATTTTTACCGCCCCAGTCTGAGAATTCATGACTGATTGGTATCCCCTCTGATCAAAACTAATTTAACATTTTCAGTCACACATGGTAAGGGTGTTTTTTTTTTTTTTTTTTTTTTTTTGCCAACCATTTCTAAGATGTCGTCTTGTTTTGCAGAGTTTGGCCAGAACTTCGACGCCATCACGAAGATAATCAGTCACTGTATTCTTCCAAGATTACTACAGTTAAGTTTCTGTAGAGCTCAAGGGATGTGTCCGGAATACTTTAATTTACAGAAACATAATCCAGCAATTGACAATGTATCCAGCAAACTATGCTGTGGATTTGTTTTTGGGACAGCTGTGAAAATGTAATAAAGCATAAATTTTTCAGTTAAGCTTATTTTGTTTGGTGTAAATTTGTATAGTGTCATTGAGCTCATCACAGTTCCTGATAAAGGCAAAAGCTTTTTGCACTCAGAATTAAGAAATGGGAGAATTAGAAATTGCCAAATAGTGATCTTTGTAAATGCTATGACAAGCTAGAGTTTTCAATATCAGCCCATAATAATAATGACTAATAATTTCAGCTCTAATAGTAAAGTGTCCAGTGCATTTAGTCTACTTCCAATCCTCCTCGTTCAGTGAATCAGTGGGAGATTTGACATCAGCTGTAGTTCATCCAATTTTAAGAGGGTTTTAGTATTGTCACAGTCGGCATGAAGTGTTTCATATAGAGAAATGAACATTGTATGACTAAGGAGTTATACAGTCAAGATGCTTTGAAATGATTGGCATCTGACCTTCGGGTCACATTTACCTAGAAAGGGGCATCACCATAGAACACAACCCTTAGAAAACCTGTGTTTTGGCATAGTCCCACCCCACTAAAAATGGAACAGCTATACTATGCAGCATTGTACATCAGAATATAACATGTTAAAGGATGTTACCTGTGCATGCCCTGGGTAACAATGACATCTTTACTGAGTAGGCATTTAAATTTATTAAAAAGACAGCGAGGCACCACCAGAGTATAAGTGTCATTACATTGCATGCATACAGTTGTTTATCAACAAATGTAAGGTTTCAGTATGTTTGAAACCACCTGTTAGTTTTAAATTCTCCCAGTTTATCTCCCCCTCGCCATAAATTTGGATCTATTGCCTGTGTCAACATAAAATGAGAAAATATAAAAGCCATGTTTGATTTTAGTGGTCATTGGTCAGTGACAGCACCGTTGTCTGCAGATCTAGTGACTGCAAACAGCAGGTGATGGAACAAAAGTACTTATTGAATTTTTTCTTTTGATACTTCTGAGTTTGATAGTCCAAAAATGAGCCTGGAGTTATGTCAGAGCTCGCTATACATGACAGGTGCGTTTTTTTTTTTTTTTTTTTTTTTTTTAAATCAGGGACACGAGCACACATTCAGTCAGCTGTGAAGATCCTCGCAGAAATATCGTCTAATAGCCAGTCCACCCCAGCTAACAGATTCTCTCCTGTTACTGCACTGCAACCAATGATGCACCAGTGATGACTTTTAATCTCACCTAGAGCCAGTGCCTGCAGGAACAAAACAAGAAAGTGATGTACACTTTTGGAAAACTGAAGTGTGATATAACGAATTTGAATCAGTTCTATTACGATTGTAATCCATTACATTAGTTAAATACAGTAAGGAATCATTGCAATGTATGTGTTTAAGTCTCACCTCTCGTATCGCCTCTTTTGACAGTGCTCCTGGTAAGTCCTGCTTGTTGGCAAAAACCAGCAGTGTCGCACCAGCTAACCTCTGCAGGGAGGAGAGGATGAGGACAGAATGATACCGGACATGTTACGAACAAATAATCACTGACGTGCTAACGGCAGCTTGATACTCTCCTGAACTTGAAAATAGAGCACTATTTGGATTTCACACTGGTTTTCTGAGTGTTTACTCCTCCAGAAATTGTTTTCAGGAATGAGACATGTTGCTCAAATTAAACTCAGATTGATGGAATGTCACAGTAAGATGAAATCTCTTAACTATCTGCTACTACAGCAAAGACAAACCATTCAGTGTCATATTTATAGAGATGGTCGTCGGGGTTAGTGAGTAACTGCCAGTTTCATGTATCCAGGAACCCACTTCTCTGATCTAAAAAATACTGCAAGCCCATTAAATATTACACTCATACCCTCTGTGTAGATTCCTACCAGGTTATCCTTGAAAAAGTAACCACTAAACCCTATGAGCTTCCTTATATAGAGTTTCTGCAGTGTTCATCCAATTAAGACTTTTTTTTAATACCACAAAGTATTTCAATACCTTTTTCACAGTCACACCAATCAAAATTACAGAAAACAATAAGGCCTACAATTATTTATGAATTTACTGACATATGTTTTTGTCAGTACTGCGGTACGGCATTCCCTTGTAATATAATCAATTAACATGACCTCTACCCCTACTGAACAGGCATGCAGGGGTCAGGGGTCAGTCACTGATAATATTTCTTTTATAAAAGTCAGAGCTCGGTTAAGACTACAAAGACAGGCAAAACTATCCCAAAGAGAGACAAAATGTCTTTGTGGTCATTTTGTCTTTCTGTCTAGGGGGTGGCTTTACTTGGACCCAGATAATAAGGAGAAATTAACCAATTAAAAAATAAATAATTCAAAATTCATTAAAGTTTTTTACTGAAATCGATACTTTGTCTATTTTGAGTAGTAACTGTCTCCTGGCAGCTCAAAGTTGTACCTAATGTTATGGTCTACTGCAGGCAAAAAAAAAATATTCAAGACCTTCACAAATGAAATTTGATATTTTAATACCTCCTAAGGCCCCTTATAGGGGACTGAATTCATCCTGCAGATACCGTTATGGCACCAGTGTGTATAATTTAGTATACCTCCTCCAGCAGCAGTGCACCGAGTTCCCGCCTGCAGTCCTCCAGTCTGAGTCTGTCTGCACTGTCCACCACCCACACCAGCCCATCTGTGCTCTCAAAGTAGTTCCTCCAGTAGGAACGCAGTGACTTCTGACCTCCTACATCCCAAATATTCAATTTAAACCTAGAAAACACACAGAGAGACAAGAACATGAGGTCTGTGGAGTAAGACTGGAAAAATGTAGCTTGACAACGGACCCTGGCTAGGAAAAATACAGGAAGCCTGACTGTGGAAAAACGGGGGGTCCTATAAAAAAAAAAAAACAATTTTGGCAACTGATACTTTACCTAATCAGTACATATCCATGTTTTTTCCTCGGTGTTTAAGTCAAGTAATCAATTTTGACAGTTACAATACTGTGCTACTGTTTTAGGCACTTTGGATGTTTATATTTCTTATCCGTAACCAGCAGGGAGGTGTCTGATCGGTCCTATATTCATTTTGCAGTGTGACAACGGGCTCAAACACGCAGCCAAAGGCATTGGGAACTGTCTCAAGAGACAGGAGTCCTGCACCAGATGGTCTGGCCCCCCGCACAGAGCCCCGATCTCAACATCATGGAGCCAGCCTGGGACTACTTGAAGAGACAGAAGACACTGAGGCAAGTTCTCCAAGATGCCTGGACCCAAGTACCTTAGAAAGACAGCGCACAAGTGTACCTAGGAGAACTGGTGCTGTATGAAGGTCATTGAAAAATTAAAACCATTCTGGACATTATTTTTGAAAGCACCCTCACTTTACTTTTGGTGCCTAAAACCTTTGCACAGTACTGTATGTTTGGGGACCATATGAGGGACTTTTTGCGAGACAAACACAAAGCACCGATTGCCCTCAATGTTTTAAGAAACTGCACCAGTATTTCAGAAAATGTCTTTGAGCAATGGGCCTTTTTCCTGCCACGTATCATTTCGTGACTTAGGAGAAGCTGTTCTCCACCTAGACTCTGTCTAAATACCTGCAATGGAAATGACCTCTTGAGAAACTCTGCAGGATGTGTGATGTAAGGTAGAAAAAAAACATTCCTGTATGAATGAGTGTGATCTCATGCTGTAATTCTGCTGTGTGTGTGTGTGTGTGTGTGTGTGTTACCCCCTGTGCTCCAGCGTTTTGATGTTGAAGCCCAGGGTCGGGGAGATGGTGCTGATGTCCTCGCCGTTAAACTTCTTCAGGATGGTCGTCTTTCCCGCGTTGTCCAGGCCTCTGCACGAGCCGGGTTAAAGAATAAACTCGCCTGACGCACCGGACTATTGAATAGTTCATTACCGACAGCTTAACTGCCACTTACTGCTAGTCCACCTACGGTGCTCCATGGCTAGCAAGGTAGCATGATACAGCACAAAAGGCAGAGATCAAACTTCCCAATCACAAGACCGGACATGATCTAAACATAATCGGCTATAAACGGCTGCTCTTGGTTCTTCTGTTATTGACGCAGGTAAAGTTATGGTAACGTTACTACATGAATGCTACTTTGTTCCCAGCTAAGCTAGTAAACCGTTACAGACAAGGATACAACATCAGAAGCCTCATCTCCCGCTCCTTCTGCTTCATCTTCTTCAAAATCGTCAGCAAACCCATCGCAGCGCTGTCCCGCTGCCGTTATTGAAATAGATACTTTTACAGATTTACGGTTTAATATGAAAGATGTTCGGTATCCATGAGCAGCATCGCGTTGTAGGAAGCAATTGTAACTCTAATCCCGCCTCGCCTAGCCACCGATTGGTCTTTTTGGTGAAGAGCGAACGTTGATTGGTTTTGGTAAACGTTCGAAGCCGGTTGATTGGTCAGCGATTATCTTAAGGTGTGGCCGTGCTGTAGAGGAGCTGCGCGTTTGTGTGTGTTCGGTGCCCCCGTGTGTCCGTTGCGAGAATAACATTTAAGGCAGTGAGGAGATGTTCGTACTGTCGAAGCTTGTCTCTAAAAATATGCAGAAAAAAAAGACGGACGTGTCTCCAAAAATAAAAACTGAATACATGCAGTATACGATCATATAGTTGATGCAATTTTCATAGAATAGAAAACATGCTATGCATTCAGCCAGGAGGGTGCGAAATGTTCATTCTTCACCTCGGAAATAGTAGTTTGACAAAACGATATTAACTGTAACCCTTTCGGTCCCTGTCGGAAGAAAAATCCAGGAGAGCCAGTTGAAAACTCCAGGAAAAGCTAGTAAATGGACAATGTGTGTTTAAAAAAAAAATGGATTAGTTCATTGAATTCAGTCAAGTACTTTATTTCAGTATAGTATTTTACAGAGTGCAGCAAAATTGGGTGTGACTTCATCACTGAAAATATATCATGCCACAAAGTGAAGCTACTACAACTTGTTTTTGACAGAGGGCTGGAACAGAGTTTGGACAATCTGGCATTGACTTTATAAGAATTTATCTTAACCTCCTCCTACAGATGTCCTACAAACCATTTTATTTTTCAAACTTTCCTCATTCATAAAAAAACAAACAAAACAAAACAAACTTTTTCCCACACATCTTTTCAGCTTAGTTTACACGCAGTGTCAGAGAATAGAATTAAGGCTGTGGGAATGAAACTCATACCTAAGACGGGAGTTACAGCTGTGGGAGGGCTGGGACGTCTTTCACGCCGCCGCCAGATTTCGGAGCCATTGTTTGGCGCGGTAAGTGAACACGTTGCTGTAGGACAAGTCTACGAGAAGAAAAAAAGGGACAGTTTTAATGGAGAAAAGTCAAATATTACTTGTGCCATAAATTACCAAAGTCACTGCTGGGAATCGGCAGAATCTGTTGGCGGCCCTCTGGGGGCTTAGCTGTCAGTTTCCCGTTAGAAGCGCTTTCAGAAACTCCCTGCACCCACGCTCCTAATATGGTCATCGGCTCAGGGCTGTTCCGGTCTCAAATCGTCTGTTTCATTCAATATTTACGGTGCCTTCACGTGCTATCGAACAT
Organism: Xiphias gladius; assembly: GCF_016859285.1. Classification (NCBI taxonomy): domain Eukaryota; kingdom Metazoa; phylum Chordata; class Actinopteri; order Istiophoriformes; family Xiphiidae; genus Xiphias; species Xiphias gladius. Next base: position 6,649,829 of record NC_053411.1, read on the forward strand.
ATTCGGCTAGGAGTCATACTCTAGTTGAAGACACATTCGCAATCGGACAACGTAGCTGATTGACACTAAGGGAATAATGCACTTTTATATCAGTTACCAACAGTGGCCGCTTGAAAAGGCTGTTTTCTTTTAATCACCGGGTCAACGCCGGAACGTTTCTGCTTTCTAAGCGCTTCAGTGTAGCGACACGGGCTCGGAAAGTGAAACTAACAACCTGCATTTGAAGGCAGCACGGCCCCCGCGTCGCCCTTGATCCGCCATGGGTCAGTTTAAAATAAAGAGAAAGTGAAAGCAGCAAGGGCAGAATGTTGCATCACCGGCTGTTGAATGCCAAGCCTCCTGCGCTCAAAAGCCTCCGGACACCCCGGGTCGGTGCCTCACTTCGGGCAACACATCCACAGAATCCACAAATCACCAAGCAACCAGCGGGCATTGGTTTGCACCACAGCAACTACCTGCTCGGTAGCCTGCACTCCCCCTTTTCTTCCTGGGTCATTCAAAGTTCAGTCCAGGCTGCGGCGGGCAGCGCCGGCCGGCCGCCACCCCTCGGACTTTGGATGTCAGTGGTTTCACTTGCGGGCATGCTGCGCCGATGATCCGGGCTGGGTGAGGATTTCAGCCCTTTCCGACCTACGGGCTAGCCGGTCCGCCGCAGGGAGGGGGCAGGCGGGAGAGGGAGGGGGGATGTCTCCGTTATACATGGACACCAGCTACGAGTTGAACAGCCCGAGCTCCCTGTCCGCTGAGGAGTGGAACAGCAACACGGCCGGATCGGTAAGACCCCCTTCTCTCCTTTAACATTCAATCAATCAATCAATCAGTAGATTATAATCAAGTCATATAGCATGTTGTCACAACCATACACGACCCTTGACGGATGTTAACGCTGTTCCTTTATCGGACAGCTGACAATGTAGAAACATGGGAAGAGGAGGGGGGATTAGTGGCAAACAAAGGTTGCTCCAGCCTGTAGTCCACCAGAAAACCCCTGTTTTGGGTCTTTTATAAAGCACTTTGTCTTTTGTTTAAAAAAAACCAAAAAACAAAACATGTAAATAAATGTATTGTTATGAACTCACTCTAATATCAATATAAACCCACGACTGAGCCCCGTAGGCATACGTAAAATCCCTATGATTAGACTGTTAGTAGTATTTTCCATTAGGAATCAGACAATTTACATACCATCACATTAAAATGGACCTAAAGGTGGACATCAAAGTGGACTAAAAAGACAGAGGTGACCAAAAAATGGCTATAGCTACCACTGTAGCATTTTACGAGACTTCTTTCAGAATTAGAAATACCATAGAATAGTTAGCACCACTTATCTTGTCTGACTATGATCTTCACTTAGCTGTAGCCAGGTTTCCTCTCATACAGGTAAAGGAAACTTACCTACATCTCATTTCTTAAAGAAAAACATAAACATGTAAAAACGAAACAAAGAAAACCTCGTGAACAGTAGCAACGAACGTGGGTACGAGGGGGATGCACTACCAATGTACTGACAAGCTCTCCTTCCTACTGTGTCTGAGGGCACTTTCTCTGAGTCTTTTTTGACAAAAGCTTCCTCCAAATAAACCCAATGTAATCTTGTCTTCACTGCAGATGACCTGAAATTTTGGGTAAACTTTTGATATTGAAAAAATAATTTGTGCTTCTAGTCCAATTTGGGTCCATTTTATGAAGAAATTTTCATTTGACATCTAACCTTTGTTTATTGGTCATAAAAAAGCTTTGTAAACTTGACTTTACTCCTGACTGTAACATCATGTGCTGCAAGTTCCTCTCCATCCACGTCCAGGTCTGTTATTTCTTTATTGACCTGCTTGAATTGGGAAACCACATGGCAATTCATGTGATAAGTTTGTCTTATGACCTTATGAACCATGACATTTTTTGAAAATATTATGCAATCTCAAGAAGTTATTGATATCCCCCTTTATGAAAAGATTTGCTCCTAAAAAGGCAAGAGAAGCAGGCACACACACAGACTCAGTGTGTACTGTAATGATTGTGGACAACCTGTGTGCACATTCATTTCTTACAGGAGAGAGAAGGAGAGGGACAACAGGTGGAAAAAAGGGGGATAAAAAGACGAGAGAAGAACAGAGACGCGGCCAGAAAGTCCCGCCGTAAACAAACAGAGAGAGCCGACGAACTTCATGAGGTTAGAAACAACCATTTCTTGTTTTCTTTCTCTCCTTATACCATCATCCTGCGACTGCCACTGCCTAGCTCCCTTTCAGTCAAACATACAGGCTGTGTAAATAGTGGTGTGTGTGTGTGTAATGTGACAGAGTGCTACTAGCCATTTCTTGTAAACAGTCTGCTTTAGGAGAAAGGCTCCCTCTGGTTTGCCCTCCCATTGGCCCTCCCTTTCCTGCCCTCTACACACACACACTCTCACACACACACACACACACACACACACACACACACACACACACACACACGCGCACACACACACACACACACACACACACACACACACACACACACACACACACACACACACACACACACACACTTTTGTACTTCTATCTTTGTGAGGACACTCATTGACATAATGCATTCCCTAGCCCCTTACCCTAAACCTGATTCTAACCTTAACCCGAAAACCAAGTCTTAACCCTTGAATTGCCCTTTAAAGTTGTGAGGATCGGCCAAAATGTCCTCACTTTCCTGAAATGTCTTCCCTCCAGTGGTTTAAAACTCAAACTGTTCCTCACAATGTTTTACCCATACAAGTACACCTACACACACACACACACACACACACACACAACCCTTCCCACTTCTGTTTTTCCATCCTCTTTCTCCCGAGGGGCAAATTCCACCGATAGTGTAACGAACATTATGGCCTTTATGAGACACTGACTTTAGTTTCTGATCGGATGTGATACAATAGTAAGTATGCACCACTGAAAAACTAATAAAACTTATTTTTCAAATATGGTGTTGAGGGATACTTATAGTTCAGGCTTCAAATCAGAGCTAACTCAGAACCAAATACAGTCAGAATTTTTGGTGATCTGCTTAACAAAAGTATCACAATTTTTTGTATTTTGTTTCTGATGAGAAGAATTATTGACTATATTTAAAAAGTCATTTGACATTTTGGGAAATAAAATTTACTTTCTTGTGGAAAGTTAGATGAGAAAATTGATAGCACTCTCTCTATGCCCTAAATATTGAGCTAAAAAGCAAGCAGTTGGTTAGCTTGGCTTAGCATAAGGACCAGAAACAGTGTTACCTTTGACTTTGTCGAAAGGTAACAAAATCCACCTACCAGCACCTCTAAAGCTCACTAGTTAACACACTACATCTGATTTGCTCATGTCAAATGTCAGGTTGCGGTTCCATAAGTCACCGCTCCCAACTAAGATGTAGTCCAGCACTTTATTTTCCTCCCCCCTTTTGCTGCTTTGTTTTCCTCCGATATCATCTCCTATCTGTTTTAACTGATTGGATAAGTGTTTACTGAATATGTGAATGGGTTTGTCTTCTTTATCGATGCTATCCAGACTTTAACTTTCTGTTTCTTCTTCCCTTCTCAGTTCTGCTCTCTGTTTGTTGTTCAGGTCAAATTGAAGAATCATCGCTGCCATAAGTTTAACTTACAAAAAGTACCAAGTCTGTGTCAGCAGTTCATGGTTTCGGGGTCAGCACATGTTGTACATCTGCATACTACTGCTACTCTGACTGTGACTCCTTGACCTTTGTGACCTTAAGAAGAATTAAGTAGAAATTTAATCTTACCGAAGAGAAACACTATTTTTCTATATGGTATTCAAGTATGAATTTTATGGTCATTGATGCTCAATGGAGATGAATACACAGGCTGTTGTGGAGAAGAGGTGTTTTCAGACTGCACTGAAACTTGGGGGCCATAAAAGCTTATTGATAGATAAACCCAAAAACTCTAAATAGGCCAAGGTATATTTTTAAGATTTCTGGCCACATTTTAATTCTTTATCTTCGGCTGGACTGCAACAGCAAGTCCAGCCCTAGAAATGCGAATGCCGCGTGACTGAGTGATGAAGTTACACCATTGGCCTAGGGGCATTTGGCCGGTCAGATGTTGGAATTTCCCCATTGGCCGTTGCTCTTTCAAAATTAATTGGCACAAACAGTTTCTATTGCGTCATTAGGTGAGCGTTTAAAGGCAGTGTTGCCATCTTTGTGCCTTTGTCGCTAGATTTACCTACCTCTCACAGCCCTTTTGAGGGCTTTTTTTTCGCAGAAGCACCTAGTGACAAATCTAGCAACTTTTTGGACAAACCTTAGCTACTTTTCTTAGAGGAGAGTCACCAGTATTGCCCCGCAAGCAAGACGTTGGCCTTTCCCTCCGCAGGTACACCTCTCTATGTGTCTCATTCAGTTGACTGCACGGCAGCTGACACAGACATGAATGAGCTTCTAACTTTTTCTCTGAGGGATCATTAATAAATATATAAGTAAATATGAGTAAATATAGCTGAAATTACAGCACAGTCTATGTTAAAAGCAGTGTTGATTTTGTAAGACAACATTGCTGTTATAAAATCAGGATTTCAGCAGTGCAGAGCAGCAGCTTGGAAATGGCTTGGGAGTGACTGCTGGTTAACGTGTTGTCTCAATGGGCCGCGTTTCAGTCTCTATTTCATACTTCTTCCGTTGACTGACAACAGAAACAGAAAAACATGTAAATGAGAACAACTTTATTGCTAATTCAGATGTATTAAATTACTGTAAATGTGACGCAGAGAGTAGGAGAGAAGAACACGGATAAAGGGCGATCCAGCTGTATAACTAGATTTTGACCTAGTCTTGTTCTAACTAAACACTGCAATAATCAGCAGGGAATCATCTCTCTACCACCTACCATCTCCTTTCATGCTGCACTTGCACTGCTGTCACTTACAAGCAGTATTTCAGTTCTCCTTCTGACTTTGGCCCCACATCATCTGCTTTATGGCTGTTGTACTTTCTACAGCACTCGAAAAGACTCTTTAAGAAGTGTGTTATTAGTATTGCCTGTCTGTAGTGTTTTATTACAGCAAAAGTCAGGCCTGGTGTCATATGTGGGCAGGATGTGATGGTATTTATTATTTTCTTTTGATGTATGTCGTTAATCCATTTTTTTTATGGCTGATGAGTGCTACTCTGAGGGGTTTGTTGAAGATATACCTGACTCAACTTGACATTAACAATTTGTCATTTGTGTGTGTTTCTCCTCTCATGTTCATCTCTCGTTTTTCTACACCCTTATTGCTTTCTTACTTTTCTTTTACCCTATACCCTCTTCTCTTTAGGAGCTTCAATGTCTTGAGCGATCAAACTCAGCCCTTCAAAAGGAGGTTGCTGCATTGAAAAAAGACCTCCACCGCTATACGACAGCTCTGGAGAATCATGAACCTTACTGCCGCCTCAAAGCCTCTGGGTCAAGCGCCAGTTCAACAACACACCTCTCAGTTTCCCCCTCAGCTGTTCGTCAGACCAGTTCAAGCCCTCCTATAGTTGCTCCGCAGGCCTCAAGTTCCTCTTTGGCTACTACCCCTTCAATGTCTACCTCCCTGACCTCTAGCCTGGGTCTTCAAACCCTTGACTGTGTTGAAAATACTCATCTCTCATCTTCAGCCTCTGCTCCAACAGCTACAACATTAGCCTTGTCTTCTTGCTCGTCTTCTGTAGTCGCCATCAAATCCTCCTCCAGCCCTGATACTGTTCCTTATTCATTCTCGTTTTCCACATTCCCAGCTCCCCACTCTTTGTTTAGTGAAGAGTCTCCAATTACCTCTAGGCCAACAAATGTTACGGCTGCCTGCACTAGCCTTGTTTCAACCCCTATTCCCTCCATCGCCCCCACCACAGCTGCTCAGCCTCAATGTGGGCAAGAGGCCATCCATGAAACTTCTTCTGTGCCGGCAAATGCATGTTTCTCTACTCTTAATTCTGGCACATCGGATGCGTCTTCCATTATACAAACCTCTTTTTTAACTGCTTCACCTAATGCGGTGCCCCCTTACTGCCATTTAGCAGGAGAAAATGAAGGTCTAGTAGCACAAGGTTGTCCCGTGAATGTGCCCCAGCTGCATCCAGGTCACTACAGTGGAAATCCAGACAATTCAAGTTTGCTGTGTACTCTTTTACCGTCAACTCTTCAAGATCCTGCTCTTCAGTCCTTTAAAGTATCACCTTTGGCATATTTAGAGCCATCTCCTGCCCCTGCCTTTGCATTAAAGCCAAGTTGCAGACAGCAAATGACACCCAATCCCGTGTGTCTTCTCTCCCTCCTCACCATCCCGAGTCCTCTTAACGTCTCTGAAACTACCTCCAACAGCTCTGACGGACTTATCTGTCAACCTCTGCCTTCACTGCCACCGTTCGGTGATCCCTCAAGTGACCTTTCCCTTACTGAGCTCCTGGAAGTCAATGATTGGATCCTAAATGGGACTAGTAATCAGTAGCACTACATGCCACATGGCAAAGGAGGACCAGCATCGCAATGTTGAAATTGTCATTTAATTTACATGTTTTGAGATGTTTAAATGAACTCTGATTATTTCAGTCCCAGGCATCTTCCAAAAAACCCAGCTGTTTAGCTTGTTAGGCGTCAAAATACAGTGCAGACCAGCTACAGCAAGAACTGTAAAATGCAAGGTTTTTATAGACAGATATTCACATCTGACATCCAGGTGGGTGGACATCCAGCAGAGGCCAAGATATCCTGATGTTTAGTTCCTGTATGGATTAAGCTCCAACAAAACTGGATCCAATTAATTTCCCATCATGCAACCAATATGATGTTTTATTAGACCCTCCATGCCAGGGAAAATAAACCAATGTTTTTCAAACCCAGGCCTTCCGATATAAATTTGTATCCTCCAAGCTGAAGACATCACCATGACATCATTAGGAACATTTTCTCAGACTCGGCCAAGCTCCTCCAGAGCCACAGAAGACATTATACAACTGTTTCCAAAAGCTTGGTAATACTCCCCATGATTGATAATCTAATGTTTATATCTGAAAACGGTGGAGTTTCCTTTTCATAACAGCAAAGAACACAGACAACTATGTAAAGCCTTCCTACGGTTTCTCAAGACTGTCTGAGTCCATAGCTTACAAACCATTGTAGTTATATTCAGTGCAAACATTTTCACAGTTTTGAATATGTGAGAATCCTTTCTTGCTTAACTGACTCAACATCTGAAACTTTGACTTGTAATTTTAGATTGGGTTGGAGTAATCACTTCCCCCTCTCAACATCAAGGAAATGCCATCAGGAGAAATTTCCATCTTTGTCCGTAGCTGCAGTGTGAACATATGACGGTGCCAAAGTTAACCACACAGCCTGCATGTTGGCTACAAGTTACAGTCATCATGATTTAATTATAGGAAAATGTATTCTTTTTTTCACCTCATTGAAAATACATATTTCAACACACGCTCTCTGCACACAGTCTTGCTGCTGCTACAGATGATTTATTAATGGCTTGCAATATTTTAATCCAAGAAAAAATTAAAATCAGTCATTTTGCTGATAGTTCATTTGGTTTTTTTTCGTACTTTTGGTATTTGTATTTTTTATCTGTCTTAAATTCTGGTTTCACATTGCATATACTGCAACCATAGAGGGTCAATAGGGTCCTACAGCTCATTTTTGCCCTCTAGGGGCCCCCCTAGTGGTAATTTCAGTCATGATTTCAATTTTGGTGACAAGACCCTTATTTGTGGTAACTACTACTACTTCAGGGAGGCTTCATTAAGTGTGATGATGATGATGATGAGGGTGATCGAGTGAGGCACAGATCTGGTGGCCCACCAACATCCTCACCCCTGAGGGTCTAAAGCTATGATAAAAATGATTGTATAACTGATAATCCCCTCATTGTGCTCGTTAAAATGAGTCAAATGAGAGCAATAAATAAATGTTTCCTTTTGACTCCCTTTCCCTGTAACACTAAGGGGACAAAGAAGCTGCTAAAATGGGCTATAGGAACTATTGTTATAAGGAAATGGATTTTTATTTTTTTATTTTTTTAACTGGGATCTTGCGCTGTGATTGTATTATGCTGACGATTTTGTTGTTTTCAGATGATGATTTATGTAATTATTCTGCTTTATATACAGTATATCTATAGTTATATAGGAAATGCTTTTGATTTAGAGTGGGACTTTGGGTGTGTGTGCGAGTTATGACCATTTTGTATTTATCATGGATTAGATTTATATATTTATGCTAAAATATTGATTGCAATAAAAAAGCTAATTACAAATACAATTTTTTTTATTCAAACGTTTTCACTTTTTTTTTCAATCTACAAGTCTGTTCTATCTGTAATATATCAGGCTATTCTAATATAGAGTAGTTTATAACTACAGTTAAAGTAACAGTATGTAATTATTGAAAGATGAAATAACACATAAATTACAAATGAAAAGCTGAATTCATTAACAATAAAACACACAAACTTGATCAGTTCAATACACCCCAGCGTTTTGCTGCTACAGCCTCATTTGGTCTGGTATGATCCGTAGCTGATGGTTGCTAATTTTCGCTGTGTACATAGATATTGAGGAATCTTTTCGACATATGCAACTGTTAATAGCCTTTTAACATTGTCTCGTAAATGTTATGTGGCCACAAGTGACATTATTCAGCAGAATTCACGGCTTACTTTAACAGCTTGTAGACTGTTGTGAACAAAACAATATTACAGATTGTTGCTTAAATATAGACAATTTTTAGCTACGGTTTTGGCTTGGCCGTGTCAACGGAAACATCGGTCGATGGTCTCACAACTTTGGTCCGGACTGTAATATCTCACCAACAATTGGATATATTGCCGTGAAATGTTTGTGGTCTTTGTGACCCCCTGATTTTTCCTCTAATAACACTATAATTGACCCTTGTGCTTCTGAGTAAAATGTCTGAACAGCTACTGCATGGATTGCAATAAAAATGTATTACACACGTTCATTTCCCGTTAGGATGAATTGTAATAACCTGGGTGATCCCCTGACTTTTCAAAATTTTAATTTGCCCAATACTTTTGTTTTATGACCAGATATCTGCAAAACTACTGACATCCCCATCAGCCTCAGCTGTACTTTGTGTTTTGTGCTAATCAGCAGATCTTAGCAGCTAGCATGCCAACCTCAGATGGTAACAATGGTAAACATTATAGCCTATCCGTGTAAAATCAGCACGTTGGCATTTAGCTCAAAGCACTGCTCTGCCTTAGTGTGTTATCGCAGAGCACGGCCGTAGATTCTAAGTCCTGTTTACTGAGAATTTAAACAAATGTTACCAGACTGAATCTGGGCTCGGAGGGGATTTGTGATTGATGAGCCCACAGTTGTTATAGAGTGCAATAGAGTTGTAGACTGCTGTTAACCAGTGCTTCTGGATTTCTGTCTGTCCTTAACAGTCCGGCAGAAATAACCTCTGGTGAGAGCAAACGTGAAGCAGGCCGGCAGCGTCCCCTCCGCCGTCGGCACCGCCAGCCTTTTACAGCGCTATACACAGTACTGCCCCCCCCCCCCCGGTGTTTTTCCCATAAAGCAACCGGCTGAGCTCACCTGCGACACAACACGGAGGAGGAGGAGGAGGAGGAGGAGGAGGAATATAAGGAGGGGGGAATGGGGCGCAGGCGCATACTATTACGCACGCCCTGGTACTGCAAATGCGATTATAAAGCTGGAGTGTGTTTATGGTGAGAGGAGCAACAAGGAGGGTTCAAGGCTGGCAGCGCAAAAACACACACCAGCAATACACATTCACTTGCAGCCAAGGTGTGACTTTGAGAGGGAGATGAAAGCGCGTGGATGATTGCGCTTTTGAGTGTGTGTGTGTGTGTGTGTGTGTGAGTGTGAGAGAGAGAGAGTGGCTTAGTGGCGAGAAGAACAATGGATGGGACTTGATCCTCAAAGCCAACTACAACCCCGCGTACACGCACAAACAACAACACACACACACGCGCTCACCTCAAATAGGAAGCGAGGAAAATGGGGAAAGGGGACGGGAGGAATTGGGGGGGGGGGTCAGACAGTAACACTGGCGAGCGTCAAAGCGGTGCGCAGCTGGAGCACAGGAGCGAATATTTCATAACAGCAGCCAGAGGTTTGGCAGGGGTGATGCCGCGGGGGCAGAGGAGCGCGAGACACTAATGATGCATCTTTCTGAAATGAAGCGGGTTTAAGAAGCACAGCCAGGCCACATAAATAAAGGCAAATAAATAAATAAGTCCATCCCATAGCGTCATCCGCAGTGAGGAGCCCCATTCCTCTCTCTCCTTGCACCACCTATAGGTTGAGGGGACCCGTTACAAGTCAGAAAGAGCGAGATATGAGAGCATCCGGCCACAGCTTTCAAAATAAAACACTTATTAATGGACCCGTCTTGTAAAGTTTTCACTGAAACACGAAAGTATGGCCAAACGTGGCAGATTCATTAAACGGAAAACATAACAAACGCCCTCTTGCTCCTGGCAGACGACCTTGACCCCTTCTCTTTCAATACATGGTGGAGGATTTGTTCAGGGTTCAGTCTAATGTTTAAATCCCCATGAAGATAGTTAAGATATCCTGCAACAAATATTTCTCTGTCATCACTCGTCCCTTCAGATATAGGACTACAGCTGCAGGTGTATTGTTGTTGAATGCCTGAATGCAGGTAGATGCAGAATCCGGACAATGAAAATAAAAGAGATGTTAGTGAGGTTGCACCACGATACAAGAAGTAATGTTGTGTGATTGCCTTCAGTTCTCAAGAAATCTTGTTATGTTGGTAAGCACCACACTGTCGGCTCGCAGGCATACTTTAGGTTATAGCCAAAGAGGTTAGAGGAATTAGATAGAATATCAATCCACATTTCCCTGGACAGAGTACTTACTTATGTCACCTCAAATATAGATATATATATTTTTTTGTCATTTTTTAATTCAAATTCACTGTTGGCGGAAATATCAGCAGAGCTGTGTTTGCAACAAATAGCATGAATAAGTGTTATTGGGCAAGATCATCTCTGCGGCTCAGGTTTTATAGGCAAGCGTTTGACATCCTTGATTATTTCCTCTTAATTAGGCCCATGTAATGCTGGGATACCAACTTGGTCAGCATTGCCAACTGTATCAATGACCCCCAGGGGCCCCGAAAAGCCCTAGGTTCACTGTGCAGCAATTGGTTAAGTTTATTAATGGTACATTAATATGATTTTTTTGGGAATATGGGGGTTACTGAGGCAACATATCAAATGCCGTGATAACACCCTTTACATGAGACTTATTACCTGATCTTGATTCTGGATTTGAAAGGGCTCTGTATCAAAATCTAGCCTAAGACCTTTACAGGTTCCGCTATGCTTAAATTGTGTATATTCTCGGATCCACGTAGCTCGCGTTTCCCCCAGTTTAATCCGGCCACGAGTCAGTTTCTATAAACCAACACGCGCTTTTATTTTCGCGAGCCCTCGTTTTATTTTGAAAGCGGGGGTGCCTCACTTCCTGTATCCCCCTGACTCACTCCACGCTCCTTGACGCAGCTCTCTGGGGCGCCGTAGGACGACCGGATAACGGGAACCGAGAAGGGGGACAGGAGCAAAAAACGCGTCAGCCTGACAGACATAGACGAGGTGCTATTGTACAACCCAGGCCTTCGGTCTTTTCACCCCAGGCTGCCGCTGCGAGGAGGAGCGGCCCCTTTCTCTTTTTCTCTTCCTTCGCTCTTGCCCTCGCCGCGGGGGTAGAGACGGAGACGGAGACGGAGCGGCGGGGCTCGGCGTTTGCATCGGCCGCTGGCGGAGGACCTGCACATGTCGGCGCGGTGAGGGACCGTTGGTTTCCCCGCCCTGATACGGTCGGAGGACGGCAGCAGGAGGAGGAGGCTGTGTGGAGGGGTTTAAGACGCGACCAGAACGATATTGTCAACCTCTGAGGGGGGGAGAAAAAAAAGAAAGAAAAGAAAACAATAAGCAGGTGCGGCCGTGTTGGCGGACGAAAGGGGATCCGTTAAAAACGAGCGAGAAGGACAACAGTGATGCGGCAGCCGAGTTGGGCCCAGATTGACGATTTTATCATATCATCGTCCACCGCCAGGACCGAGCACTGATTTTATTGATAAGGAGCATCCTCCAGGAGAATAAGCTATAAAACTGACCTGGAGTCCGCTTGATTGTTTTTGATGTGGATAAACAGGAGGAGACTTTATCTGTGCGCGATTCCGGTGATTTTTCTTTACACCAGGAGCTCAGCTGTATGATCAGTTATAGAGATAAATATCCCGATCTAGGCCGATGACTTAGTCTGAGTGTGACGCCAATACAGCAGCAGAGAGGCGTGTGTGTGTGTATGTGTGTGTGTGTGTGTGTGAGAGAGAGAGAGAGCGAGAGAAGAGACGCGCCTGTCTGAGCATCATCTGGTAGCTGTACAGGCTACTCCTCCACGGGGATGATACACAAGCGATTTTTCATCTGTGCGTGAATAACGGAAGAATCAGGGATGCTGCTGATGCTGCTGCTGCTGCCATTTCCAGTCCGGCTCTGATAGACACATCGAGGCGTACAGCACGGGACTGGACATCCAGAAAATATACCTCCTCACCTCTCCTCCGCCTCTGCACCTTTACCCCCCACCCCCACCCCCTTCCCTCTCTCACCCCTCTCCTTCTCCTCCCTCCTCTTCTTCCTCCTCCTCCACCACCACCACCCCTGGAGCGCCTATTCAGTCTGATCAATTGATAATCCGTCTGTGATTCAGACAGCCACCCACTCCTCCATCCTCTCCTCCATTCACCCATACATCCTCTTAAACGCTTCTTTACGCACTCATACGCGCAAAGGCAGGCAGGCACGCACGCACGCACGCACGCACGCACGCGTCGCCGCCTCCATCATCAACACCACCACCACAACCTCCGCCGCATCACCACCGCCATCATGGAGACGACCAAGCTGCCTCCGTCCAGCCCGTCCTCGCCGACCACCAGCTTCTCGGTGCCGTCCGCGGAGAAGGTGGACGGCTTCCCGCGCAGGTCCATGCGCAGAGCCCGGCAGAGGAGGTCCCACAGCTCGTCCCAGTTCCGCTACCAGAGCTCCCAGGTGGAGCTCACCCCACTGCCCCTGCTCAAAGGTGAGACACTGATTTACCAGGGCAGCCAACCCGTGGGTCGATGTCAGAAACAACACAATCGGTGTATAGGAGTATTACAGTGAAAACAAAAGTGGTGAAAAGTCCCATAATGACACCATGAACTCACTTTTCCCACTTTATTCATCATCATTTAAACACCTCTACATTAAAGTGAAAACCGTGCCCTGGCATTACATAATATACCCATTGATCAGTACTGTGTAGGAGGTCTATTGGTGTACTGTATTTTCTACTGTTAGGTGTCCACTGATGTTGTCCTGTCTGTCAGATAGTAGGAGGACAGACAGAGGTGACAGCAATTTCTTTGATTTATTGACTGATAGGAGACAGGCTGGTTTTGGACTTTTTTAAGGTCTGTTGTTGCAATATTCTGCACTGGGACTAACAGAAATGTTCATTATTGAATAATCTGCCAATTATTTTTCTACATCAATTGACCTTTTTTTGGACAGTGGAAAATGTCCGTCCTAGTATCCCACAGTCCAAGACAGTGTCCCCAGGTGTCTTGTTTTGATATTCTTGTTAAGATATTCAGTTTACATTCAAACCACTGTAAACTGAATAGAGACTCAAAACGGTCAAATATCCAAATGATTTCATATACGTTTTCTGTCACTTGACTAATCGATTGATTGAATCTCTTCAGGTCTGTTCTGCACCTTCTCATATTTAGTTAATACAGTAGAAGATCAAAGGGAATATAACTGCAGAATGATACTGTAGGAGGGATAACAGGTCAGTAAGAAACAGCAAAATTTTCCTTCCAGTTAATCAAAAGTTCTACCAACAATCATCGCCTCAGCATGCGTCATTTCAAAACGCAGGTTTCACAGCAACATTTACAAACTAAGGCAGTACTTTTTGCATCGTGATCTTTTTCAATATGAAATTCTGCGTGGGTTTTTGGAAGGCAGTATGCCTCACGCAGGCGGCGAGGAATGGGGTTGTCCAAAGGTTCAAGTTCAAATTCATGTATTCAGACTCACTGAGCTTGGTGCCGACCAATTACTTACGCACTCATTAAACACAGCGCTGTCAAGCGTCTGCTTGTCCCCTCGACCGGTTGATGAGGAGACAGGAAAACCATCGTCCCGTTGTCAGGAGGCCTTCCCCCTTGACAGGCCAGGGGATGTGGAGCATGCTTCTAAGCTGCCTTGTTTAATAAAACCTGAAACAAAAACACACAAAATAAGAAACATGTCTGTACAAATTGTGGCTTTACGAAGGAAGAAATGACATCCCTGTGAAGACGGTCAGAGCTGCACCATGTGCGGGTCTTTTGTTGCCATAGCTGTGATCCCAGAGCTGCTGTTACTACACAGAGGCCACTTTGCTCTGTATGATCTTGTTCAGCATCCTCTCAGAACGACAGCATGCAAAGATGTGGGACCCGCTGGCTTTCTTTTTCAAACATAGTGCCGTCTGCAGTTCTTATACGCCTACCTGCTCAGTCCGCAGACAGGCCTGGGTGGGGTTTGGCCTGATGACGTTAGAGAAAGTGGACGGTCACAGAAAAATAGGATTTTCTTTTTCTTTTTCCAGGATAGGAACAGATACATGAATAAACAAGAGCTGAAATGATTAGTTCATTAATCAATTAGTTGATTGACAGAAAACTAACTGGTAGCAATTTTAGTAATTATTAATTAAGTAATTTAGGGCAATTTATTAAGCAAAAATGCCAAATGTTTTCTGGATTCAGCTTCTCAGATGTGAGGACTGGCTCATTTTCTCTGTTTTATATTATTTTGAAGGGAAAGTCTTTAGGTTTTGGATGATTGTTGGACATTTTAGAAATTTTAAGATGTCACCTTGAGCTCTGCATACTCTCAATTTTCAGAAAAAAAACAAGCTTAAGCTTGATGTTGTTGTGTAACTGACATTTCTGAGTCAGTTGACTGACCTTATGGCTCTTCTATACATGTGCTACTGTTATGCTACATGTTAGTATTTAACAATATCATGTATTTGCCACTTATGGCCACAGTTGTCCCTGTTTAGCAAAAGTGAAACCTCCAAGAGATATTTTCTTGCTAGACTTTGCTAGCCAGTTATCACATGGCTGCTACACTGCTGCACCACTGTTTCTGGATCCCCAGGAGGAACTGATAGTAAGATCCTGCAGCACCGGCACAAGAGAAAAGCCTGGTGTGGGAAAGTCTGTAACGGGCAGTATGTGGGCCAAGTGTAGACAGAGTTGTGGGTGTTTTGCCCTCCAGGGAATCCCGTTCCCATTGTTAATTTGAACTACTACTCCTGTTAAGAATGGCACATCTCTTGCGTTTTAAGCCCAGAGCAAGAGCTTCATTCTGGCTCGCAGTTTCAGGCTGATATATGAAAGAGACACAGAGCGACATGGCGTATTAGAGTGAAGAAAAAATGCTAAGCAGCAGAAAGTGTAAAATCCACCCTGAAACAGTCAAGAAACAGGTGCTGGAGCGTACATTGCCTTCTTATGGATCCATTTACTGTTTGATTCTGTATTTTTCTTATTTCCACAGATGGATTTACAAAATTGTAAATTTGCAGTACAGCTAAAATGCAGATTAATAGCAAAACATATTTAAAATGATCAACAGTTAACATAGCTTTACATAGATATTAGTCTTAGAGAGTAAGAGCCTCAATACTTTGGACGAATATCAACAATCAAAACAGAAGAAATCCATCATAGCAGAGGGAGATTCTGTGAGTCTGATTCCTAGCCTCAATCGACCACAATGCAATGCAGTCACAACTTGCGTCTTTGCAAATCTGTCATCAGTAGTGTGTGAAAGATATCGCCATCTAAAACGACTCTTTTGTAACTGGAACAACTAGACGTTTTTCTGCTCTCAGTTTTGTCGGGACCCCGAAAAAGCTATCATGGAAAATGTTGGGAGTTGCTAAATGTAGTAGAAAAAACATGAAGCAGGTTGGGGGAAATGAGGTGAACATCATATATCACTATGTAAGAGGGCAAGAGTAACAGGGGGTGGATTGTCCTTTCATGTCCCTCAGTGAGTGCTGGGAGGATGTTTTCAGTTGATTGGTTCGAGCCTTGGAACAGGTCAGTTCCTTTGCAGAAGTTTAGTGCATCTACTGTATACTATGCATGTGGTATAGCACCATGTAGAGATCTCAGTATAGTTTCTCTAGCTGTTAACCAATCTTCTAGATACTGATTTCCCCATCAACAGTATCTTCAATCGACCACTAATGCAATCATAGCTTGCATCTTTGCAGATCTGTCATCAGCAGTGTGTGAAATATATCAGCCTTTAAAAAATAACCTTTTGTAATAGGAACAACAGGACAAGGCACACCCTGACCTTTTTTTCAGTGTGAGTATATGAGGCAGGTTTAAAGACGTTTTGAAGAACAAAAACAGAACTTTTCACTGCTGAATTCCTCTGCAAAATACAGACCTGTATCCCTCAGCCAGTGCGGGATGTTGAGTCCCCTTTATGTAGCAAGGCATTAAGGGCCTGGAAGTCGGGGTAGTGGATGAGCATGTAGTTTGTCCGACTTTTATGCAGGAGGGTGGAGTTTCCTATCACAGAATAGTTAACTGGCCTCAACCCATGACGGGGTATGTAATGATTTTACCGTATTTGTAAGCGGCCCTGTTGACACCCTATGCAGTGATGTAAGCAGCTGCCTTGCTGAAGAGTCATTGAGCCAGGTCAGTGATTTTGCTCCCAGTAAATAGGGCTGTTGTTCTGTAACTGACCCTGACCTCCGAAACCCCAAATACACTCTGAGATTCCCAGAGGGTCACATCTTGGTAACTGAACCACTGCTGCTAATATTTCTCTACCCTCAGTTAAGCTATTAGTATGCACTGAACTGAGACAGAAACATGCTGCAGCTAAACCACTGAGGTTGAAATAAATAATAAATATTTTAAGGTTTTTTTTTTCAGTCAACAAAATGCTCAGCGATATCTATAGCAATATGGGAATACAGGCAGAGATAAGTAGATGTTGAGGTGAGATGACTACACTATCCTTGTGATGCTCTAGTAGACAGGGAACTGATCTGGAACAAGGAACTGACCTATAAAAAAGCAGCAGGGATGGTCAAGGCAACCAATTAATCCACAGAGGGTGGGTGAAGGATAAAGGGTCCCCGTAATTCCTTTTACAGTGTGTTCATGTTTGGCCAGAGGGCAGCAGTGGGTGCGCATGCATGTACACAATCACACACATATACAGGCATTTCACCCCTTTCTGGTCACAGTGTTCTTGGACCAAAGTGGTTGCACTGTACTGCAGTGGAGAATTTTGTCTATAAAAATGGATTTACGTATTTAAAAACACAGAATGTATGACTTTTCCCCTCAAGGTCTATTTCATAAAACGCCTTTCCAGTAAATGCTTCTTTGTTCGTCCTCTGTAAAGTGGCAAAACTACCTTGCCTTTCACTAAACATTGGTTGTTTATCGAACCACAAGCATCTTGTAAAAACTTGAGACTCATCACTGGTTTTAATACTATTAGCAGGGACTCATTTTCAAGTGGTTTCTCTTCTTTCTCTATCTTAATGTTCCTGTTGAAAAAAAAATTAAGTTTTAATGTGATTACTACTACAGAGCCCCGAATGAGATGATGATTAAGTCAGACCCGGGCACCAGGGCTTGATAAACTTAGTGTTTCTCTGGGTCCCAGGGAAATTAAAATATTTAATATCTGCTGTCACACGGTTAGAGAACCACCAGATGGGTATCAAAAACGTTTCAGACACGGTGAAAGCATTCCCTTTCCTGTCTCTCTAAATTTTATTCATCACATTGAATAGTAAGATACTTGAGGATGGTGTCCAGTAAAGATGGTGCTCGGGGTTAATGGCTCTGGAAACTAGCCCAGTAGCAATAACTGGCTGTCATCATCAGCATACTGGTTCCATTAGCACAGAATCAGAATCAGACCGCAAGTAAGCAAGAAAAAAAAAAGGCTTTAAACGCAGGAGACAAACTTGATGCACTGTTGAGACCAAGTCACAGGCTATATTTTGTACAACATGTAGAAATTCTGCCTTGGTAGTGTTGAAAAAACAAAAACATCCATGATACCAGCCTTTCTTTCATAATTGCATGAATTTGCCAAAGTAGTGTAAACTCTATTATGACTCATAGCCAATTGATTATTAAGTTGGGCCCTGCCTTTCTCTTCGTCGTCCTCCTCCATGTCTTCACTTGCACTGCAGCTCTCTGTCTAACCAGAGAACAGGCTGTGAGCTCAGCGCTCCTCCCCAGCTGCGATGCTCTCCCCTGGGGCTACAGACACCAGTCGGGCTTCCTGGTCACGGGGTGTTGTGCTGTTGCTGACAGACTCACCATGCTAAGGTCACATTCTTGCCCAACATAGAGTCAGCAGATTAACAAACCTATGACTTTGATTTATGCCCTGTAATAACACCAAAGAGAATTTTGCACAAATGTGGTAAAGGATGATTTTTGAGATTATTGAACAAGCTACCTCTGTCTATAAGTAGAGGATCCTGCAATCCAGCAAAGCAGCACTAGATTCCTTGCTTTTGACTTTAGGATAGGAGACCTTGATCTCAATTCCCTTTGTAGCTAATTTGTGGACTATTCCTCTCCTTCCTTCTTCCTGCTCTTTCTGTGATGCCTACCCCTGGTGTTAAATAGCAAAATGAATCCGAATCTTATCTGGATAATAAAAAACACACTCTATATATGCGCTCAGCATGCACTGCAATCAGAATATGATCAGCTTTGTGTGACCACTAAGCTTGCATCTTGATTTGACTTAGAGTAAGTATTAGTCATCCAGGTGCAAATGCACTCCACACAGAGTGACTGTATCTGTATAAAAGTATCCACCTGAAGGATAAAACACATCATCAGAGGTACAAAATGTCTTCATGGCACGTAAACGTCATGACGACTGGTAGAAAATCATTACCACAGAAACATCACAGTCCGAGCATCATTAATGTGTGTATAAATATCAACACTGTGGATAGAAGTAGCACCATTGTGAGTAGAAATGGAGTTGGGTGACATGTAATCACAGTCACCAGAAGTAAAACACCTTCACTGTAGGTAGATATTTGTGATCCAGATTGCAAATTACCGTGATAAGGGATGTAGGTTGGGAGTAGGTCTGACATTTGATGGTTGTACTATGCAGTAGGTCAGTGATTCTATTCTGAGCTGAGAGAGGATAAAATCTTCATTAATCAATGTGTGTTTGTGATTGTGTAAAGCATGTACGTACCTATGCTGGGTGATCACGGGACACTTTCTGGTCTATCTTGAGGAGCACTGTTGCTGCCAGCAGCTGCCTCAGCAGGAGACCAAAGAGAAAATACACAAAACAGACTCTCTGCTCAGCTCAGCCCAGCAGCACGTTCTGCCAGCCTTCGCTGCTGAACAGCTCTGCTGAGCTCACATTGCCTTTTTGAAGACAATAAAGGATATTAGCAAACGTGCACCTGTATTTGGAAGTCACAAGATGATCATACTACAACTATTCCTGTAAACTGTCATGAGAGGCTATAGTTTTGTCGTCCTAGTTAAAAGAAAAACAAAACTTTGTCAGGCTCCCCATCTGATCTGGAAACCAGCGGCAGATAAAGCCAAAAAATTCAAATTGTCCAATTTTTGCCATGGCTGTTTTTTTATCGTCATCTTTGGTGTTTGATTTCTTCTCATCAAAAATTGATACCTAGTTGTTTATTATTATCTCCCACACCAATGTGAAAGCTGCAGAGCTGTAGAGCAGCAGCAGGCCTAATTGCTGTTTTGAAAATGAATCAACACGCTCAGCTCCAGTTGATTTATCTGGTTGATGAATCCTCACAACAGCTCAACAAAAAATAAGAAAACACTCCCATCAAGTAATTAATAGATAGATGTTTTATGCAAACAGCTTTCAGCGTGCAAACTAGCACCACCATTTCTAATTGCTAATTTAACCATGCAAAAGAAATATCCATATAAGTAAATAGCCATGCATGATGTTGCCTGTCCTTGACATTTCCATCAGTGGCTGCCAGCAACAGTGGCGTTTCAAAGGGCTGCTGATCGGCTTCAGATAACTCCGTCAGGACCCAAAGGATGTTGTGTGAGCTCAAAGAGTGCTAAATCTCCCGTACCTGCATGAAACCTATCCTGCTGGTTAGCGTTAGGATTTAAACATCTGTAAAAGCCACGAAAACCCTGCAGATATAGGAAAAGCACTACAGATGACGCAAGTGAATAAGGCTTTGTTGCACAGGCTAAAAAGATGGTGAGTTGAAGCAGGGTGGGATAACAGGTATAATGGTTATGTGAAATATCGGTTTACATACTCCCTTTTAAAATAAGAAATAATCATCTATATTGCAGAACAGCAAGTAGTCAATCTTTTTGCAACTAGGCTTTCTAGAGTACTTGCACCTAAAAATTTGCCTGATTATGCTATCCGCACACTGGTTACTATTTACCACATCAAAGTATGCTTTTGCATCCCTTCTTTTTCTGTGGAATAACATGGAAATGCATTTAAAATGCTCCCAGTGCTGTCTGCAAAAGAACATAAATACACTGCTGCTTGTGTTTCATAATGTATTCAAAAAAAAGTGGGCCAATTCCACTGACAAAGGATGGAGTAAAGGAAAGTGAGTGAGATTGGAGTATAATTTTAAGGACATACTGAACCAGCCTTGTGAAGGTACAAAGAGGGGTTAAAGTAAGCTTTTAAATGTTAAAACTTGTGTTTGAGGTGAAAAAAACCGTCCAAAAACAACAGGACAGAGTTCTTTTTTTCAGTTTCTTTTTTTTTTCAATATTAAAATTAATTCCATTAAATCTTCACATTTATTCTTTTAATCGTAAAGGCCTGGTCACATCTGCATTTATTAATTCATTTCAATGGACTAGCTGCAACTAACCGATTTTGCTCTGGGGGTAAAATAAATCTGTCTTGAATCTGTGAGTCTCTTGTGTCGAGTTCAAATTTATTGAAAAAAGTTGACATGTCAGTTTGTGCCGTAGACCAAAAAGCTAACCTTTGAGGGAATGTACAGCTGAAACGGGGGAAGCTATTTTAGCATAATAGCTGCATTACAACATTCTTTTTGATATAACCCTGCTTTGCTACCTAAAAAGAGCCGATGGTTTGCTGACAGTTCTCGGACAGGAGCTTGTACAAGTATGCCTCTTGTATAAACTGTGTTAAATTATTCTCCTTATTAGCAACTGACTTTGCTAACTGACAGTTAGCAAGCTACTTAGCTTGGAGAGCTAATGTGACCGATCCTGGTTGGTGGTTAGCTGGAGCTATACTAGTTCACTAGCAGCTAACAATGCGAGCACACTATGTCACTTAGCTTGTAGAACTGCAAAGATAGTTTGCAAAGATGCAAGCTGGAATTTTGCCGTGCCCATTTTGGTGAGACTAGGTTTTAATTTTAGGGAAAAAAATAAAGTTTGAGGAGTTCTTGTTCTGTTTGTTTCCATGAGAAATGCTAACAGTGCTAACTGTTTTGTGTTAAGAGTAACACAATGGTTAAAGTGAGTGATGTCAAAACAAAACTATTGTAGTATACTCTATGTTGCAACAGTGAAACACTGTGGACATATATTCACATGGTAAAAACTGGCACAAGTTACTGTTTCTGACAGAGACCCTGGTGTATTTTCCGGCTTAGATATCGTTGCTCTCATGTCCTTAGGCCGTGATGCTGTAATTTGTCAGAAAGGGCACATTGTCTATGCAATATGTAACATAACCCCAGTTGAGCCATTTGACGTGTTTATCTGTGTGTTTTTTTCATTTTAGTTTGTCCCGCATGTGTGTTTGGCCACATCATAATAATGAATGTATGGCAGACTCAGTTTTAAATGGGCTGTTTACTGTAAAACATTCACCTTCTCAGACAGACTGTATGTGAGAGATTGAATGACTGTGTGTGTGTGTGTGTGTGTGTGTGTGTGTGTGTGTGTGTGTGTGTGTGTGTGTGTGTTAGTGTGTGTAAGGGAGAGGCTGGCTGGATGGGCCTGGTATTAGGTTACAGAAGGCATGGAGTAGTTTTGGCTCTATGATTGTCTCAGATCAATTAAGAGGGAGAGTGGGGGAGAAAGTGAGGCGGGTGATGAAAGAAATGGAGTGGATGAGGAAAGAGGAAGTGACTGAACATTAAGTTGACAGGTGGAGGAGGAACAGTGGGGGGAGGAGAGACTGCGAGATAAAGAATTCAAAAAAAAAAAAAAAAAACAACACAGAAGATGTTGCTGGGGACATGGTGTAATGAAACGGCTAGCGATGCAATAACTACAACCGCTGCTGTGTCACCATAGAAAGAGATGATTCTTAAAGGTATACGCGGAAGCTTGGGCAAATAAGCTCTCTGAATCAGCACAAGTTTCATCTTTGTGGATATTCACTATTAAATATGCTCTTGTGGTTCTGTGGCAGTGCAGGGCTGACTAAACAAAGAAAATAAAATATTGGACATGCAGAGGTGACGTGTTGTGAATCAGTCTCTAAGGAAATTGTGAGGGAAGATTTTGTAGTAGATGGGATGAGATACTGAAAGCAGAGAATATGAACAAAAGTGAATTTTGCTGGACAGAAGCATTCTTCCAGGTGGCAATGAATCACAGCCAGCTTAAGAAAACGTGCTTGGCCTTAATCAGAGACAAGAATATGTGAGATTTTTATTTTCATTTATCACACCTTGTTGTTTGTGACATGTAGCAGCAGCAGTGTGGAAAGCACCATGCCTGATGTCTACGCTGTAGAGCAAACCAACAGATTATTATTCAGCAAGTGACGGGTACAAAGCTGCTAATCAAATGTTGAAGATGTCTCCAGCTGGGATAACCGTCACCAATATTTGTTTACGAACTGTCTCCAATTTGTGTTTACACAGCAAATATTGCTATCAAAGGAGAATTTTAATATCTTATATTCCTGAAAGTCATTTTGTGGTCAAGGAGAATTTGGACTTTTAGAAAAAAAAGAGAAATGAAGTAGTCTGATTTTATTGATACGAATTGAAATCTATTGATAGTGATTCAGCTGATTATAGGTAAATTAAGTGACAAAAAATTGCAGGCAATAGATATGAACAACAGCCTTTAATACCAAGATGGTCCCTGTTCTTTATGGTGTGTGTTGGAAATGTTTATAATTAGTAACACTGGATTATTTAAAGATTGGTTTAGCGCACCACTTAATCTTTTGCCATGATTTATCCCTCTCTTACAGCCTTTTTTCACAGAGAGAAGTGGAGTTTTCTGTCTACGCACCCACTGAATATGCATATAAAGTCTTCCTGCCATGTTTCGAAATCCACTGCCATCAAAGTACAACGCAGTTTTTAAGCAAAGGTCTTCAGATATAGTAGCTGTCGCTTTCATTGTTATTCCTTAATGAGCTTAACTTCAGTCGTTTATATTTTTCAGATGGTAGGCATCTTAATTTGGAATAGAACTCTCTTAATAGGGAGGATCAAAAATTCTGGAGACTGGCATTTTAATGATGTCTTGTTTTATGGTGCTCAGAATTCCATAACAGTGTTTTGGCGTAAAAAATAGAAGAAAAAGCTAATTGTCACATTTTTAAAAACTAGAAGTCTGCCAATAAGCACAAACTTCCATCAACACTGAATCCAAGGACAGAAGTTCCATACTTAGGTCACGTGAAGACAACTGAGCCGACTTCACTTTGTTGATGAAGATCATGAGATGTGGTTGAAAGCTTTGAGTTAAAGCTGCATTAAGTGATTTTTTTTCATTTGGAGGCATCTTATCAAGATGTTAACAACATCAAGTTGATATGGCAAACAGGTTAGCAAAAAGTCGTTTAGTTACAAATCCAGCAGATACAGAGCAACATTATTTGGAGCATTCATTTGGAGCCGTGTTTCTGTCGGTCTGATGAATATGAATCCAATATTCACTCAGCTCTGTCTCCCAACTCCTGAGAAATATAACTACATTTTTAGCTGCCGAATACTTTACTTTGTACGCTAGCTATTCACTAACTTTTTCTTTCTGCTGTTTGGTGCTGGGCAGGTAGCATAACAACAACAAGCTGCTGTCAGCTGAAAGATGCCAAAAAGCTCCATACAGCTGAGGGGAACTGCGGAGTTGGGTGATAATTCTCAGTGGCTTTGTCACTATGAGGGACCACTTTCACATTACACAGTCATTTGATCCATTGTTAAACTAAAAACAATGATAAGTGCAGCTTTAACCATACCTTAACCATTGTTTATTTGCCACAAGTTGATTTTGTCCCCACAAATATCCCATAAAATTTGGAATCCATCTCTCTTTTTGTTATTTTTGAAGGTAAAGTGGAAATTCCCTATCTAGATAAGTATCAAAATATAATGAATTGTTCCTTGGCCCAGAACCGATCTGTGTTCCAAATGTCATAAAAATCTGTTCATAATTTGGCGAGATCTTCTGCTGACGGACAGACAAGCTAACTCAGAGGAATGAAACATGACATCCTCATCAGAGAACACAAACCTGTGCTTGTTTTATTTCCAGTTCTGTCAGCAGGATAGATGTGATTATCTGACAGATAAAACTCTATTCAAATGTTATATGCTCATACCAGGCCAGTTTCATTACCTATTCTTGGTAACATCACCAAGTGGCTTCTTCCAAGAATTTCCTGCTCTAATTCAAAGCAGCGGGATGGTTCGTCCTGTTCTTTCTCGGCAGGTAAATTTCTGTTAGCTCGTCAGTCGTTCTTGAAAAACTGAAGACGGCTGACCGGAGGAGGACATAGTCAATCATACGTGATAGCATCCCTCCTCGTCTCTCTTTCAAATCATGCTTTTTATGAGCAGGGTAATGGATAATGTGTTGTACATACTTCCTAGACAGTTTGTCATGTTGTGGTTACATTGTGTGTTATTAGGAGGATGAGATTATTTAGACATGGACTTTACAGCGCGTCACTTAAACCCCTTAAGGTGAAATTTCTACTGCCCTGACTTCTACACTGCATGGGGGCTCACTTCTGATAGCTGCTGTAGCTCATTCTACTATTTATAACTGTGTCTTTCTCTTCTTTATCTGCCTCTATCCCTTTCCGTCTCTTTCTCCCCTTTCCCCTCCCTCCCCATCTTCCTCTCTGCGTCACTGTATCTGTGCATTGAGCATCAGTGTGTGCTTAATGACAGAGGTGCAGAGGCGGTTTGGATGGCAGCTAAAACAGAAGCCGTCCTCCTCTCTTTCTGTCTCTCTCGGTCACACACTCAGCCCCAAACAGAATAACTGTTATTTAAAGACTAGAGCTGTGCTTAGTCATTCAAAAAAAAGCCTCCGAGAGATGGATGGGTGGATGAGAGGAAGGGAACGATGGAGGGAGTGAAGAGAGGGGGCAAGGGAGCAAAAGAAGGGAGGTTCCTAGTGATGGAAAGATGTGAGAGAAGCAGAGGAGGAGGAATGGCATGATGTCATCTTTTAACCCTATACCGCTCCCCTCTCCTCCCTCCTGTTTCCTCCCCAGATTCATCCTCTTCTCCTCTCTGTGTCTCTCTCCAGCGGAACTATATTTAGAGTTTTGCAGCTGTGTATGTGTGTGTTGGTGTTTTGATGCAGGGTGCTTGGCAATGCTCAGTCGTATATGTTACTGCTCCTTTTACCGAATGGATCCACCCCTCTCCTCTCTCCTCACCATCTTTTCTATGTCAGATGCTGTCTTTTCCCTCTCTGTGGTTCAGCTCGTCTTTTTTTCATTGCCTCCCTCTGTTCCTCCTCTGTCTTTTTAAAGGATGAGTCTGGAGATGTTCTATATTTTTCTTATGGTCAACAAAACCCATTGAAACGATCAAAACTAAAAATTAATTGACCACTAGCAAGTGTTGTTTACGTATCCAAAGCCTGATATTGTTTATTCCTCAATGCCATAGAGCCCCATTGTTGTTTAAAAACTATTAAACTGACATGTTCTGTCATTACGATGTGCATAATCATAAACATACACCGTCCTGCTGCTGTAAATACTTGCTAGAGCACCAAATTTATATTAATTTGCAGTTGAAAATAGTTCCCAACAAATGCACCATTTACTCCTGTTCTGTAACGTTTGTGAAAAATTACAGTGCCCAGCTGTTTTAGGAAATAACTTATCCTTTTTTTAAAGATGAAAATATACATTTGCGACACATTTTAAAAGGTTTACATCACTAGCAGGAACCAGTGGGCTTTGGGCTGATTCCCATAGACAGACTGAAGTTAAAGTTAGAGAAAAAACTGATTATAAAACACATTGGTGTTTTTTAATAAATGGTATAAATGCAATATTTTGTCATTTCAAATTTTAATTATTTGAGGTTTTAAAAGGAAAGTAGTCTGCTAATCTGATTAAGTTCATTCTGGGGAAGATCATTTCTCACCAGACTCCACTTAAAATCTGGCAATGTAATATTTTCCTATTCATGAACAAATGATATCATACAGCACTCTTCCCATCCATTTATGTATCTATAAAAATTATCATGAGTCAATAAGTAGCTTTCTTAATTGCATTTGTGACCTGTCTCCCCAGGGACTTCAAACAATGTCAAGAACGGTTTTCAGACTTTTTTTATTAGCCCTATTTCATTGGACTCCAGTGAGCAAAACATACTTTTGTACACCTCACAAGAATCATTACACAATTGTCTTTACACTATTCACTTTCCTTTAGCTTTGTTTTTGGTCTCAATGTTAGCTAGTTCCTCACTTTGCCAGTTTGGCGTTTAGTGCTGGCAAAGGTAGTGTAAAATGGGTTTATCAGAGCCTTTTTGCTGTAAACAGATGCCTGCATATGGAAACCACATTGCTGAGAGTGAGCCAAAACAGTAACAATGCAGGCCATAAAACTAAAACAATCGACTGAAAGACGGTAAAACGCTCTGTAGAGCTGCGGGGAACTGCAGTTGGGTGGTAATTCCCTTTGAGTTTGTCGCTAAGCGTGACCCCTTAGATTAGATTAATTGTTAATAAAAATATTGAATTTGAAAAAAACGTATTTGTGCAGCTTTAAAAAGAAAAAGTTTTTCATATAACGAGTAAAGGGGTACAGAAGACAAAACTAATTAATTTCTCTTTGTAGGCATGCATTTGGAGGTTTGTTTGTTCACATAATCACTTGAAGAACACTGATATTAAGGATAGTAATACAAAGCCCTAGCTGCTTTTGTAATAGTACTGATAGCTTACTGTTTATAATTAATTAAATGAAGAGTGTAATTGCTTTTCTGCATTGTGTTTTGTATGCCTGCTGTACCTAACTGTTTTGACATGCTTTTATAATTGTGGTAATGCAACTTTAGTAATGGTGTGCCATGCTGACGGTAAGAATTTAAATCTCAAGGGACCTTCTGAGTTAATAAAGGTGAAATAAATAAAGACGTAAAATTTAACTACATGCATTCAGTGTTGCATTTAAAATTTTATAGTCACAGGCCGGCTCAGCAGTTATTCAAAATACCAATTTGGATTGTCGGAAACATGAAAATAGCTCAGTCATAAATGACTCACTTGCTGTGATTAAGGTCTCAGTTAATATTCTAATCACTGCACTGACATGATATTAAAAGCTGCTTTGAATGAATGAGCCTGGAGTGACCTGCATTGACCTAATAATAGCACAGCCAAAAGGAAACCTGAAATTCACTTCACTCAGTGATACCTCAGTTTGGTGTCTCTACTCTCTCATAATGCACCGAGTTTGTGTGTTTCATTTTCTTTTCCTTCACTCTCCCACACTTGGTCTCCAGGACCCAACAAGTCCCTACATTCCCTTCATCTTCCCTCTCCTTTTCTCACCTCCTTTTTCACTCTCTTTCCCCTCAACAGTCATATACAGTTTATCTTTGCTTTCATCTTTTCACCTCACACTATTCTTTTTTCTCAGTCCCAGCAGCACATCTTCATACAATTACTCTCCATTAAAAATGGATTAGATTTCACCTTCACAGTCTGTCTATTGAGGGAGAACGGGGGGGGGGGGGGCTTTAAGAAATCAGGAGAGGCTGAAGAGATAGGAAGTATATAAAGGGGTAGATTAGGGAGGTGCAAAGCAAGGAGGGGAACAGGAAACTAGAGAAGGAGAGAAAAATAATAGAAGAGGGAAAGAGGTAGAGGAGTGATAGAGGGTCAGAAGGATAAAAAGATTGAAGCTTCAGGTATTCAACCAGGCAGAAGACATGATTACAGAGGGGGGTTGTGGTCACCTTGCAGATTTAAACTTGAATTTATTCTTTCAGCAAGGTCAGAGGCAGTAGTTCACCTTCTTAAACTTTTCACACTTGTTTTTCATCACAAATAGTCAGAAAATTGTGTGAATTTTTCTATCACACAATAGTCCAGTCACTGGGAAATGGCTGCAATTCAAGAACAAATTGACCGCTCAGTACAGCTCAGTGGACAGGCTCATAGATGCCAACACTGGATGTAAAATGGGCATAAAGGAAGGTAAATAAAAGTCACAGAGAACGTTTATGCAGGTTACGTCATGAATGCTGACTGGACAAAAAAACAAGAAGCAAATCAGAAAATTAGGATTATAATCTTGCATTTAAATTATTCTTGTAAGTAGTTCCATAACACCAATCTGGTGAAATGGAACTTTATCAAACAGATACTTTATCACATCACCATCCAAAAGTACTGACAGTATAGTTAGACATAATTGATAAAATAAAAGGCCACTTTCAACAGTCTCAAAAGAGTGTGTTTAATGTTCCCAAACACATCAAGCAAAGGGCAGTCCTTGTCTTTTGTTGTGCAGCTCTGTGCCAAAGGGAGCAGATGGTCCTGGCGTGCCCACATGTGGTGAGGGGGTCTGGGGCTGGAAGAGCTCCAATCAGCCCCTCTTACCCCCCCTGTGATTCCCACCTGGGGGTTAAGAAGGGTTAAATCTAATCTGCTCCTTCTGTGTTAGTGTATGTGTGTGTGTTGGAGAGAGCCTTGGATCATCCTCCTTCCAACTGCACAGTTAGTCTAGACTGACTTCCCAGCCATTGTATCCTCTTGGTAAAGCTGTATTGTCTTGCTCTTACAGAGGGACATTATTTGTACAAGGCTATAAGTGCGTTTGTTACAAGGTACACGTATAGAGTCTAATGCTATCCAATACTTCTTACTGAAAATATGAGCATACAGTGGCAGAAACTGAAAAACCTCTGTCCAGACCTCAATAGGTTTTTTGTGTACAGAAGCCCAACTAAAGTTGCAAAGGCTTTCTATTTTGCATGTAAAACTGTTTATTATGGACATTTC
This sequence comes from Xiphias gladius, assembly GCF_016859285.1. NCBI lineage: Eukaryota > Metazoa > Chordata > Actinopteri > Istiophoriformes > Xiphiidae > Xiphias > Xiphias gladius. The sequence goes on from NC_053411.1 coordinate 6,679,194, forward strand.
CAGTGCTATAAAGATATAAGAAGACGGTCTTTTAAAGTCCTTACAAGTTGTACTTAACGTTTTTGTTAATGGTTAATAAATCCTTATACATCAATTGCAAGGCATTAGTAAGAATTACTAAGACTAACGTTTGGATTGTTAGGTTGTAAAAATGGCTGCTGAACTGTAACAAACCATAAACCATTATTGAACAACTTGTCAATTCTTTCGAAATTTGGGGGGGGTTATTAGAAACGGTCAACAAGATGATGAGGGCTATCATTCTCAACCTCAGCATTTGTACAAATGATACTTTCGAATTCCATCTTTACCTACAGTAAAGTTTGGATTTAGCCTTGAGCATCATGCCAGTCATCACAATTTTTCGGTTTTTCCACTAGTCATGGGAGGTTTGTGTTATTTTCTCTCTGTATATACTGGGTCTCTCTAAATGCGCAGAGTATTTTGAGTATTGGGTGTTGCGTACCTTACAGTTCAAGACACACCATCATGATGGCCAACGGGGTGGTCGGGCTTTTCCTGAGTATTTTTATATCATTTATCTAAATATAGATCAGTATGTTACCAAACTCACATACATCACACTTATACAGGGATCTGGATGGATATTTCACTGCTATATTTAGCTATTGAGTCACCGATCATTGGGTTACCCAGAAAAAGAACCAAGCATTCCCATTTGGCTGCTGTCAGAACCTGTAACTGTCTATTATGGTGTTTACTTCATTTTCTAACTTTTTTGCATGACGATTTACAGGCGGAGTTTCACACCCCCTTAAACCCGTGGAATCAATTTAAAACTCATTGTACTTGTTCAGTAATCCATGGTTATCAGCCACTTTCTCAACATCTGTGAAAAGTGGCGTTTACAGAGGTACAAGGTTTTAATCTGACGGTCTGCAGCAGGGTGTCTCATTGTGACAAACAGGTCTGGAGAACGAATCTGACAGGTAATAGGACTGAGATACGACACAGCCCTCTGGAAGAAGGTGTGTGTGTTGATGTGTGTGTATGGATGCCAACCCGTGTGTGTGTGTGGGCGTGTACAAATGTGTTCGTAGAGTAATAGTCTATTCTCTTGCCCTCATTACTTTTGAGAGAAGATGTAGCCTGTAGAATACATCTCTGTATACTCCGGCTTGCTTTCTCACACTCCCACTTTGTCAAATGATTCACTACCAAACACAAAGCACCTTTCAGGAACACCATCGGATCTGGCTGAGCTGCATCACCTTTTTCGGTCCTTTAACCTCCTTGTCTAACTCTTTCTCTCCCTTTCTTTCTTCCTACCTCTCAATCATTCAGACGCCCCGGTGGCAGAGTTACACGACCTGTTCTGTAAGAAGCTGCAGCAGTGCTGCGTGCTGTTTGATTTTCTGGACTGCGTGGCCGACCTGAAGGGGAAGGAGATCAAACGTGCAGCACTCAACGAGCTGGTGGAGAGTGTGGCAACTAGCAGAGGAGTCCTCATAGAGCCTCTCTACCCAGAGGCTATAAAGATGGTAGGAGGGGAGGAGAAGGGATTTTAAGGGATGAAACAATGGGGGAAAGACAAATGGGTAAATGCTAAGTATCCAACATCTGAGCACAGATGGTGACAAACAATGGTCATGGTGGATGAGAAAATGGATCAATAGTTAAATGGATGGAGGGAGAAGAAATATTGAAGGCCAGAAACACACTTCCTCAGGTGAATCAATCCTCATCAAATGCAACACCTGGAGGCTCTATCCAGGTCAAGAAAAGAGATTAGGAGAGAAGGAGGGTATGGGGAATGAAGGAGAAAAAGAGAGAAGGTAGACAGTGTGCTATCCAGCTGAGGAGCTCTTGTGGAGTCACCAGAAGCTATAAACAAAGGTGGTAAGAGAGGAGAGGAGAAGAGAAAGGAAGATAAGGGTGGATAGATAAAGGGAGGAAAAGGGAGATTAAATGTTTGCAAAGGTGGTTAAGAAGCAATAGGCTGCATGGATGACGAGAAAGAGAGACTGAAAGGAAAGATAGAGTGGAATTTGGTAGAGAGTGCAGACACCAACACAGAGCCCCAGAGATCCCAAGGGAATAAAGAGGTGGAGAGGAAGAAGGGATTGAGAAAAGAAGGGAAAGCGGGCAGAGGATATAGCTTATGTTATGGAGTGACGATATGCAGAGGATGTGAAAATACCAAGAGGATGAAGGATGGGTTGGAAAGAGAGTAGATGAAATGTTTAATGAGCGGCTACAAGCTTAAAAAAACGCAAATTATTAGGTGACCAATGATGAACTAGTGGATCATACTGTAAACGCCATCGCTAGCTAGCAAGGCTAAAAACACCAGTGTGTCTAATTTGAACATAAAGCCTCATGAACATTAGATACAAAAGAGATATGCATAAGATAATGAAAGAAAGACTAAAGGGTGAGAGACGGGCTGGGGAATGGGAAGGAAAGTGAGTTAAGAAAGCTCTGAAAGAAGGGGGATGGAAAGATGATAGGATGGGTGAGGTATGAATGATGAATGGTTAAGAGAGTATCTATGCAGTGTATTCACTTAAATAGGTTTTAAGTGTTCAGAGTAAGAGTAGGTGAGGTTTACATGGTCACGTGAAATTACACCTTGTCCTCCTGCAGTGAGAAGTTTAACTAATACAGACAGACGTGTGGAGAGTAAGTAAGGATTGGGGAAAAAAATGCTACTGAATAAAGGGGCATTGGGATATACCATGTTTGCTTTTTGCCATCTAGTTTGTGCACTAAATGGCCAGTGGAAATGCATTTGTTGAATAAATCATGACATAGCGAGCAGTCAGGTTGCATGACTTATCGGCTGTTCTTATAACACAGTCTGGGAACAGCATCAAATATGGCCGACAATAGCTGAAGTTGTCTATGATAGCCCAGAAACCAAAAACAGTTAGCGAAGACCACAATGTTTTTTTCAAAAAACATTTGTGTTTCTTATCCTGATGCGAAAGTTTCTTCTTTTGATTGGACATTTGTCATTTGCTATTGTAGTGCAATACTGCCCCCCACCTAACATAACTGTGTTTTACCTATTTTATTTGCTAGATTCATCTGATAGAAATCCACCCAACTTCCCCTTAATATGGGACTCTTCTATTCATACACTTAAATTAGCGTGAATGTAATGTATGATATTTGGTTCTTGCTAATCTCTCTTTCTACCTCTCTACCTCTTCCCTTTTCACTTCACTTCTCTCTGTGACTTCTTTTTCCCTTATCCCCTCCTGTATCCATTTCCCTCAAACCCCCCCCCACAAATTTTCATCTTTTCCACCACATATTTTCTTCCTGCTCTTCCCATTACTATCCTCCCCTCGTCCTCCATGTCTGTGGTTTTCCAGATCTCGGTAAATATCTTCCGGACTCTCCCACCCAGCGAGAATCCAGAGTTTGACCCCGAGGAAGATGAGCCGACACTGGAAGCCTCCTGGCCGCATCTGCAGGTACATCATATAGACACAAATTCATGTTGTGATAAAATTATGACCATATTTACATACTTTAAATACATTTCTCTTGCGGAGGTAAAGGAAGAAAAGAACAGTTGCTCTTGGAAAGGATATGTTCAGAAAAATGGGTTGACTTTGGCATTTTTTTTCCAAAAAACAGTTTGGGAGTTGTTGTGATGCACTTGCTTTGTTATTTAGGTGAAACACAATGCAGTGTCAGTAAGTGCCATGAAAAATGGGCCCTACCTTATATTCTATAATATATTTTGGAGGGCGGACAATGCCGTAATATACACAACTCCCACCAGGTGTTGCTTTTAATGCAGCATTCAGTATTTATCTGCACATAAACACACGGTACCTGAGCCTGAGGTCCTTTGGATCAGTTCAAGCAGCTGCTTAAAGCAAGATTTTAGGAAAACATAACTGTTTTATTGGCCTGAAACACAAAATGGAGCTCTGGCAAAGAAGAACTCCTAAACAGACTTGTTAGGGTTCCCAGATGAAATTTGGGTGTGGTGTACAGTCATACAGTAAGCAGGTGAAGTTTTCTAATGTTCCCTTTTAAGATTTCAGATTTTTTAAGAAGTCACCTCTTGCTGCCATTTGTAGCAATCATGAATAAATCATGCTATGTTGCCTAAAGCAGCTTTATAAAAAAAATTGTCCACCATTTTGAAAAATACCCTTATTTGATTTCCTGCAGAGAGTTAGATGAGAAGACTGATAATCCCCTCACACCTATCTGGTCAATATAAAGCCACAGCGTGCAGCCTGTTAGCTTAGCTTAGCATTAAGACCGGAAACAGAGAGAAACAGTTAGCCTCACCAGTACCCTCTAAGGTTTACTAATTAACAGTTTTTATCTCATTAGTTTATTCCGTATGAAGACTGAAGTGTTAAATGACATTTTGTGGTTTTACAGGGCGTAATGTGTAAGAAGCAAACAGAATGCAAATAGGTGTATTTTCCAAATTGTTTCACTGTTCATTAGAGACAAACAAAGACACTCTAAATGACATCCAACCTTCTGCTGTCTTTGCTTCTGTTAGCTGGTGTACGAGTTCTTTCTGCGTTTCCTGGAGAGCCCGGACTTCCAGCCCTCCATGGCCAAACGCTATGTCGACCAGAAGTTTGTCTTGCAGGTAATCCTCTCTCCTTTCCCTCTTTGAAAAAGGCTGTTTGTCAAATTCAAAGCTCCAAGATGTTTCTAAAATCCCTATAAATGGAGAGATAGAAATAAATGAAGTTCTTTTTTGGAACACACCAAGTTTCGGTATCCAGGTTTGGGTGCGTGCATAAAAAACTGACTTAAAATGACTCAGTTCTTGTTGTACAACTTGTATCTTTAATATCCTGCGTTATTTTAAAAATTGATGGGGAAAAAAAAGTTCATGCAATATAAATTTTGCCGTTTGTGCGGTAAAAATATATTTCGATGACGATGAAATGTTCTCACAAGAGAAAGAAAAATGAAAAAAATACCCTCGAGGTTATATAAATATTCAAATTAGTTCGAGGTTAGGAGGTGGGTGTTATAGTGAAGAGGTTAGAGAATGAATGCAGTCACAAGTACAGGCATAAAAACAGACTTTATTTGTGTCTGTAATTATTATTATGTGTGTGTAGCTCCTGGAGCTGTTTGACAGTGAGGACCCCAGGGAGAGGGAGTACCTGAAGACCATCCTGCACCGTGTCTATGGAAAACTACTGGGTCTCCGAGCCTACATCCGCAAACAAATCAACAACATCTTCCTCAGGTACAGGCTGCAATCTACCCATCCAATGCACGGGACTTAAAGGTGCTACTTATAGCCATTTATAGAATCAATTTTAAAATCAAAAATCAAACATTAGCCAACAATAAAAGACTATTAGCGGGGAGTGGTTGTTGGGACTAATAGCTTGGTGAGGGGCTAATTGGACTAGTAGCCTGAGACTTAAACTTTTTAAAATAACTGTTGATTTTCAGTGTGCTGTAGTCTGATCTATCTAATCTTTGCAGGGTGTTAGACACAGTAGAAACACAGAAAGGAGTGCGCTGAAGGAACTTTTGGTTTCCTGCAACAGTTCCTTCATTTTAGTTTCTGAGTTTTAGTTCCTGATACTTGAAGTTCTTTGTGGTCGAAAAGAAACAAGCAGCAGGACAAGGGGTAAATGAAAATGTAGCCCTAATACCACCAAAGGGTACACGTTGCATCTAAAATGTGTATTTTGGATAATTAAAAGCTGTATTCTGCCAGACATGCACATAGACAGGCATGCACAAACATGATGGTGCGCATTTGCACTGACTGCCATATACAGTATCTTCATCCTGCATTTATGCTGAGAGCTAAATCATTGTGTAGTGACACAAGTCTCTTCAAATGATTATCAGCTCTGACTAACAAAAAGGCTGTGATGTACAATCATGTTTCACTTCTTCCCTTCACCAAGTGCGGCTGAATTGTTGTCTTTTGTTGTGATTGCAATATAATTTAAGCATGGGAGCGCTGCGGTGCTGCAACAAGCATTGTTTCTATTTCAGTTAACTGGTTTTAGTATCATTATTTGTGCCTTCTGACGGTAGCTGTAAGGCAAGCGTTTATTTTATTTTTTATTTAATGTGCTTCTTTTTCTTTAATTTCTCTCTTAGATGATAACATCACAGACGTTACACAGGAGATATCAGGAAATGTATCAATTTTGTAGGAAAGAAAGGAATATCAGGAGATTTTTAAGCATGGCTCTTTTTATGCAAAGATAACAGAATGGGTTTTTATTTTTGTCTTTCTTTCCGTTCCTTCTTTTAGTTGCCTTTACGACTGTTAAACTAGAAACTGTTGCTTAATCTTTAGGAGTCACTCTTGGCATGTGTGTGCTGTTTCTGATCTGCAGGTTCATATATGAAACTGAGCACTTCAACGGAGTCGCAGAGCTGCTGGAAATCCTCGGCAGGTTTGTACTCACAAGCACACGCACGTTTTGAAGTACTTCGTAGTATATCATGGCCTGATGAATGCATTTAGAGTAAAGTTGAATAACAGACACTCATAGGCTTATACACACACACATACAGCATCTTTAGGTGGCCAGCTGCTGCTATTCATGAGCCAGCTAGCAACCCAGTAAATTAAACAACTACAAAATATGGCAACAAAACATAACTGCTATGTATTCATTTTCATTTTTCATGTATCATCATCACCCCCCCATTCATATCATGTGATGACAACTGTGTAAAGCCCAATGGAGTGAGAATTGAAGGATGAGGAAGGGAGGGAAACGAGTAAACTGTGGAGGTCGGCAAGAAGGAGAGACAGAAACAAGAGGGGGCTTAAAGACATGACTGAGAGATGACTCGGAGGTTTGTGTAGATTGTTGTCTCTGTGGCCAGTAAGAGAAATGCAAGGAAGATAGAGATGAAGAGGAATCAAGGAAGGAAGTCAAACTGACAAACAAACATGTCTTGCTCTCTGCCTGCGCTCATACACAAATCAATGAGAACAAGAATGGAAAGATGACAATAATGAAAAGAAAGAGGGAGAGAGAGAAAGTGGAGGATGGATATAAGCAAGGTGATATTATCTAGTTTGTTTCCTCGCTTGGTCTGCATGCAAAATGGTAGAGGAATAGTTGAACATTTCCAGAATGCCTACCAACACCTCTGAAGCTATCTTGTGTGCATCTTATTCGATTAAGCCGTACATGTACAGGCTAACTGGCCAGGTTGGGTCGTGAGCTGGGCGTATCACTCAGCGTCAAAGTGAAGAAGCACTGTTAGCACTGTTAGATGCAATTGCAAAATTTTAAGTAGATGTGCCCTAAGTTGATGGTTAGCCACAACCTTGATAACGTTATGGATGGTTTACAATATTGGAGATAATTTTGTGAATTTATTATCTTCAGGTCTTTCCACTCTGTCATACTGCAGCTTTTTTTTATTCAAGACAATTACAAACATCTCTAAAAGTCAATACTTGTGACAGCACATTCAGGATGATGTTACAGTATTTGACTTTAACTCCAGTAGCATTCATGAATATATTAAGGTCACAGCACTCCCTGTCAATATATTTTCTTAACCAGAGGAACTACAGTCTCATCAGACATAGGAAACCTGTGCTGCATCTCTCTGTGGTTATAACTCTTTCCCTTTTCTGACACTAAAAGCAGCGTTTCTGACAGAAAACATAAAGATGGAAATCCAGCGCTTTATCTGTCAATATCCTTTGTCCATAATGGTTATAGTAGTTATACATGTAGTGAAATATGTACATACACTGTCTATAGGGGTGACCTATTATCTATAATTATAGTATTGTAAACACGACTGTTGCACTGTTTATTACAAAGTGTAAATAAACGAATTTAGCTTATTATTGCTATAACAACGATCCACAGACAGGGACTCCATATAGATAGAGGAAACGATAAGAAAAGAGGCAAATGAGCTTTTCCTCTATTATCAGTATTTAGCTTCTTTACAATAGTATAATAATTTCAGAGCCCACACAGTCAGTGACAGCTGTGTAACATTACCAGGATCAAATGTCCGGAGGTTAGCAAAGTCGAGCAACGTAACCGAACGAATAAGAATACTACGAAGCAAAGTATATGACACTAGTAACACAGAAATGCCTTCAAAAAAAAATCTGTGTTTATGTTGAAAGTAGAAGAAAGTAGATTTAGAGAGACTGGAGTGGTTTGTCTGAATGCTGGTTAAATGACAGAATATTTTAGCAAAAGTGTTATTACTGTCTCTTTTGTTTTCCCGACATAAAGGATGAAGAGATTCATTCAAAAACAGGAACCTTTCTTATAACCCAGAACCACCATTGCACCTGTTAACGATCAAAAAGTCAGATCAAAAATGGACGATGACTTTTGAGGTTTGAGAATTACAGGTTAATGGAGGGAAGAGGGAAGAATGGAGGGATTAGAGATGGAGGGATGACATAGAGATGGAGGGAGGATGAGTGAGTGAACAGTAAGTGAGTCAGAAAGGGAGGAAAGAGGGAGGAGGGAGAGCAGGAGAGGAGAGAGAGGTTTGTATTCATGTTGGTGGTAACAGAGGTATTTATAGCTCCTCCCACACATGGAGAGAGGGAGAGATAGATGAGCGAGGGAGGATGCATTGCACAGAAAGAGGGAGAGAGAGGAAGACGACAGAGGTATTCAGAAAAAGGGTGAGAGGGAGGCAGACAGACAGATTAGAGGAACAGCAGGAGTGAGATATTATTGAAGGAATCTTCTATGAAACAGACAAATATGCTGTTAGAGAATGAAGGCAGACCGACAGTCGTGTTTCAGACAGGTAGACTGATACAGAGACACAAATATAAAACTGATAAACAACTCAGAGTTACTGCTAAATAAGTGTCATACTTTCCAAGTTTAGTTCCCACTCTTCCACTGCTCATACCTTTCTATCTGTAGGCTGAACTACTACAGTGTCAGTCAGTGGAGTAGTGAAAAGAGCAGACCACGCGTTTGTCCAGTCACTTGGAAATGGAGTCAGTACAAGAATAGACTCCACCACACAGACAGCTGCAGATGTGAATTGGCAGTTTTTGGAGTAATACGTGATGTAAATAAATGTCAATTTTGCCGCTCTCTTTAGAGTTAAAATACCAGCTTCTTTGCAGAGAACTAAACTAATAGTCCAAATACGTTAAAGTTACAATGGACTTACAATGCCATGAGCTATGAAGTTGCAAAAAACAATGCTACATGTTCCTGTGGAGCCCTAGGATCGGATCAGGGTTCTTTTCTCATATTTGATTTATCTAACAGCTGACCTGGATCACCTGCTGAAACGGTTAGTTGATCAATTGATTGGTTGACTGACCAAGAATGTATCAACCACAGTTTTGCTAATCAATTTAAGTCATTTATCAAGTGAAAAAGGGTTAACCCCAAACATTCACCTTTTCCAGCTTCTCAAATGTATTAGATGCAGCTTTAATCTCCTCGCATAATCATGTCTTGTGTTTTTGACATATTCTAACTGAAAGACAGACAATGTGGCAGAAGTGAAAAACTTCACGTTGTTATTTTTCCCAGGAAGGAAGCAAACATGATAGGAAATGAAGGAGTTCATGCACCACTGTAATGGTAACTTTGACTGTTCTCTCGTCTCCTCTCCTCTTCTCCAGCATCATAAACGGCTTCGCCTTGCCTCTGAAGGCCGAACATAAGCAGTTCCTGGTTCGGGTCCTCATCCCACTACACACAGCAAAGTCCCTTTCCATCTTCCATGCACAGGTCAGTGATATAATCCTCGATACGCTGATATTTAAATTTTTTTCTTTACATATTAGACTTGTTTAGAAAGGCTAGCTTTGCCAGTTGTTTCTTTTGATAGCTTTAGCAGTGAAAACTTACCATCTGTTTCTGACACCAATTTATGTTTCATGTAACACAACAAATGCTATTACACAGCAGCAAAATTTGTTGATGCAGTTTGCAACAGTTTTTCCATGTGTGTTCTTATGACTTTTGAAGGCCAATACTGATGCTGTTTGCTGATGTTCTGTGTTTTCAGGGTGTAAAAGCTACTGAAATAATTTTTATATCTTGTCCAACTAAAAATATTTTTCAAACCCAGAAATCCTTCAAGGTTAGTGCGCAGTTCTTCTCCGGATTGAAACATTCTTTACTGTAGTCTTTAGAGACTCCAATCCAACACCCGCCACAGAACTAGATCTACTGCTCCTTCGCTGTACCTCCTTTGTTTTGTTCTAGCAGTAAACTGACGGAGGAGTTTGGTTCCAATCACCATCACAAAATCTCCTATTGGTGTGATTTGTCTCTTGTATTTTATGTAACAGTTAACTGTGGCTACAAACATTAGGCTTGAATTTCACATGCATGTGTAAGGATAAAACCTAGGAATCAAGTATATATGATATATTACCTCTCAAAACAAAGCTCTATGTAGACCATCGCAATGGTAGTTAGTGGTTTCTGCAATGTATCAAATCTAACACTAGGAGACAGAGTTGAGTCACGGATAACACTGCAGAGAGATTTACTCAACCTTGAATTACACACAGAGAGTGTTTGCCTTTGGTTTGTGTCTGTTCGTGTATGAGTATGTTTGTTTGGGTTATAATATTTGATTACACAGATGGCAGCCAGTCTATCGCGTTCATGTGTGTGTGTGTTCATGTTTGTGTGCGTGTGTGTGTCTGTTCATTTTATTTGTGTCACAAATTATTTGATTATGCGGGAGGTACAGTTTGTTCTCCAAAAACTGGTCTGTGGTATGTGTGTGTTTGTGCGTGTACTGGTACTTCTATCTTTGTGAGGACCAGTTTGCGTTTTAGACATTTGGGAAAGTGAGGACATTTAGGCTGGTCCTCATACCTTTAAAGGGCTGTTTGAAGGTTAAGACTTGGTTTTAAGGTTCAGGTTAGAATCAGGTTTAGGTCAGGGTGAGGGTAAGGGTTGGGGTTAGGCATTCAGTTGTGATGGTTGACGTTAGGGTAAGGGAATAGGGAATGCATTATGTCAATGAGTGTCCTCACAGAGACAGAGAAACAAGAGTGTGTGTGTGTGTGTGTGTGTGTGTGTGTGTGTGTGTGTGTGTGTGTGTGTGTGTGTGTGTGTGTGTGTGTGTGTGTGTGTGTGTGTGGTTGTATGTGTGTGTGTGTGTGTGTGTGTGTGTGTGTGTGTGTGTGTGTGTGTGTGTGTGTGTGTGTGTGTGTGTGTGTGTATTTGTGGGTGTTTGTTTTTGTGTATTCTGGGCCTCAGCATCACCGTGCCCTACATTTCTCCTCCCCGTCTCTCTCCCTGTGGTTCACACACATACATTATTCACACACTCAAAGACACACTCCTTTTGACAGGGTCACGGGGGAAACAGTGCTAGTGGACAGCAGTTTTGCACTCAATAGGTGTGGCTGCGCAGGAGTGACCCAGTTCTGGATCTAAATATCAAAATATAAAACCCCAGCAGCACATTTTAATAATCTTGAAGGTTTCTCAGCACCGTGAAGTACATTTGAATCCTCTTTTTCTGTAGTCTGTGAAGAGTTTTCTTATTTATATCGTGTCACTGAATTGTAATAACAGCTTTTAGAGCTATAGTGTTTAGCCACGGCATGGTTACACATCATGGTTCCAAATTGAGTACTTATTGGGTCACAGGTGTAAGTACCAAAATGAGAAATTTAATTTTTTTTTTTCTGCTGTGAAAGCACCCTATACATTAGTGTTTTTCCATGGGGGGTTATTTTTGGTTCAGACTGATGACGTTAGTACTCCAATTTGAATGCTGTAATAACCTGTTTAGTATGCACTAAAAATAGTTTGTGATATCACTTCAGGTCGAACAGCCACACAACCAGAGGGACACTGTTAGCTGTTGCTTGGTCCCATTTGTGATTTTAGCACTTGCGTACGTTCTTGTACTACTCTGCATGTTAGTTACTTCGTGTCATGTTTGAATCACGGAGTAGCGTATGCAGTACTGAGGTTTAAGGACTACTTGATGCTGTGAGTTTTGAGAGTCCGGTCATTTGCCCTTGGCAGAACTGGACCCATGGAAAAAAGACAGCTATCGCTAGCTAAACACCCTGTCACTGCATGGTCCGAGTCAACCATAGATGTGAGTCGCGCACGTGCCATTTTACCACATCCAATTTGTGACATTTTACCACAGCCAATTTGTGAGTGAAGATAGAGACCAAAAACAGAGACTGATAAGAGATGAAGATCAACGAATTTCAAGAAATGAAATTTTAAATGAAAAATTAAATGAAAAATCCCAAAACTCCAGACGGTGGTCTATGCTTTTGTATAATCCAGTACAGATAACAAAATCCTCTTTAAATTTGGCTAGATTGCTTTATTGGCTAGACTCCAGCATCTGCTTATTCACATGAAACCTGCTCTACTTCGCTTTATAATCTACAATATGCAACGATTTGCTGACTTGCGAAATACAGTCGAAACTGGAAGTGGCTGTCCAAGTTGGTGGACCTTACATGTTGTAAACCGGTTATGCTCGCACATGAGCGACTAGCCAAAGCTAGTTAGCTAACTAGCTTTCAACTACAAAATGAAAGCTGCTTAGCTTAGCTTGTTACCTTCCATTTTCTGAGTGAGATACAGCACGATGGGTCTTTCCAAATAGTGAGTGTTGTAAAGGGATAGATGTCTTAAATTGCTAATGGTCATCTGTTGAAAAAGGGGAGAACAATGCCCTGTATCAATATTCATAGGCTATACAGTGGCTGTGATGTGCCCCAGTGCTCCAGGGAGGAGAAATAAAAATTCAGTTTTACTTTAAACTAAATGAAACTATGACTAAGTCAGCACAATTCAAAGATTTGTACAGAACCTGACAAAATAATAGCAAGAACTGTGTAATGTGCAGGTCCTAACAAATTCACAGGCAAGAGAGAATATTAGAATTCTCTACAACGACTTTATCCCCAAAAATAGAGCCTAATTTGACCTGTAGCCTTGACAAATCAATATTGGTACAATCTCAGCCTTTCAGCCTTTAAAAGTCTACAGTGCCCATAATCCTTAGCCTAACAACGGCCTCCTGCACCCACAAAGCCTGACCTGACAACAGAATCCAACATCATATTTACCCCGAGCGATTTCTCTAATGCCTCGCTAATGCTTTAAATAGTTTGACCGCTCAGCACCTATATTTTAATCCTCCCATTTTTCCTGCTTTTCTTTTTATTCAAGCTTGACATCCCTGCTTTAAGCCGCCGCTCCCCCCTTCTCTGTGCTTCTGTAACCATGCCGTGGTGTGAGTGAAGGACAGGAAAGTTAGGGATGGAGCGAGTGGAGTAGACAAAGAAGGAAAGGGATTAAACAGGAAAAAAGATGAAAGCTGTGGAAGATGTGAAAACCAGACAGAGACAGAGACAGACAATGGAGCGTCAGGTCAAGCATGAGACAGGGAAAGAAACAATAAAAAAAGAGAAGAAAAGGAAGTAAAAACGGATTGTCCTACAAAAAGATAGAGAACAACCATCAGCAATCTGACAGTACACATCCTCTGCTGTCTGTGTAAGTGTAAAACTGGACAATCCAGCATACTTTTATGTTATCGACATTTGATTGTACTTATCTGAAAGTCATAAAATGGACCAGTACATTAATAATGTGAACAAGGCAAAGATATAAGTAGGACCGAAGAGAGAAGACAGAGGCAGAGACAAGAGGACTAAACTCTATCTCACGTTGCCCTGAAGGGAATTTGTGTGTGTGACATCACTCCTTCCGAAGTAAACACACGCACACACAGTCTCCGTCGCCACGGTGCCCTCTCGCCACGGCAACCGGCCTGGGTGGAGGGGGCAACCGCAAAACACACACATGCACACACACACACCACACACACACACGTACGCACACATTCGCTGAGTAATGAGAAATGATGGTAGATCATATAGGAGGAGACAAGAGCTGGTGTAGAACTATACACACACACAGACACCATTGGAAAACTTGTCTTTCCAATCTTTAGCAGTGTGTAATCCGGAGGGATAAGTGCTAAGATCCCCCTTGTCTGCTTGACAGCTTCAGGGAACATGTGTGTGTGTTTTTGCATTGGTGTGTGTGTTCTAACCTCCTCTCCTCTGTCCTTACAGCTGGCCTACTGTGTGGTGCAGTTTATGGAGAAAGATGCTACAGTCACTGAATATGTAAGTCTGTTTCTTATCACCTTACTATACTTAAAACAAAACGCTTGCTAATCAAATTTAAAGGATAATTCTGGTTTGTTAGATATTTGAACTTATTTTTGTAGTTTTGGCCATTTGGCTACAGAAAGTCAGATGGTTCAATCATAGAAGTTCCATAGAAGTTTTAAAGCTGCACTAAACAATATTCTTATTTGAACAGTGGGTCAAAATCAATGTTGATGTGAAAGATGTCACTCATAGTGATGAACTTTGCAGTTCCCCTCAGCCCTACAGAGCGTTTTAGCATCTTTGTTTTTGTTATGGGGCCCACGACTTAGATGTTTTTGGTTCAGTTGTATTGCTCTCATTAACCTTGTTTCCACGCTGCAGGCAGCTGTTATTAGTGAAAAAGCTCTGATAAATCCACTGTACACTAAATGACCAGAAGCAAACAGTAGACAGACAGAGTTAGAAACTAGCTGGTGAACATAGTGGAGCATTTAACAGCTAAAGAGTCAGATATTCTCCTCAGGGGTTTGTGGAAATGAAACAGATCTTAAAGGAGAGTTAATATTGGACTTGTATTCATCAGGTGGACAAAACCTTTACTTCAAGTGAATGCTAAAAAATCAATTATTACTGCTTTTTAACAACCCAAAGGTTAGCAGAAGTTATTTGGACAAAAAAAACTTGGAAATTGAAGGCAAACAAAAATTTACTCCAAACTGTCTGTTGTAAACCTCCAACATAGTTTAAAGACTCCCTGATTCAACGTTGCTCTAACATACAAAGTTTGACTTTGTAATTAGGGATTATTACCAACATTTCGGATTTCAGCATTTATTTTAGTGAGTGCAGTGTTACCATAACTGAGAGTCATGATGGACAAAACTACAAAAATAAGACTCAAGTTGTAATAAACTGAATTTATTCTTTAATATTATTGCCAGTCACATGACCATCAAATATTATAATCAATGTTAGACCTGTAAGTAGTTCACCAATGTAAACTCTGCCTGTCAGAGGTTGAATTAGAGTATTTACTATACCCTACATCTTCATTCATCCTAATCAGGACAGTAAGAATGAGACTCAGTACAAAGTTAACAACATATTTCTTAATGCACTAGCCAGAGTATGAATATGAAGCAATGAAGATGGTACGGATGGATGCCTGCCAGCCAGCTACCCTGCTGTGCTGATGGCTGCAGTGTTTATTTATATTCATGTGTTTCGTATTTTCTCTGCAGATCATCAGAGGGCTGCTCAAGTACTGGCCAAAAACCTGCACGCAGAAAGAGGTGAGATAGCTGATAAAAGAAAAATGTCTGGGAGCATCTTAACATTTTTTCTGTCTTTGCTGTATTATAAACGTGTGTGTATTGGTGTGTATGTGATTTAGGTGATGTTCCTGGGGGAGATCGAGGAGATCCTGGATGTGATTGAGCCATCTCAGTTCATTAGGGTCCAGGAGCCGCTTTTCAAACAGATCGCTGCCTGTATCTCCAGCCCTCACTTCCAGGTTAACACTACATCCCTTTCTGCATTTAAACCATACCGGAATGTCTAAAAGTAGTATCTAAAAACGTGTTTTGTTATACTCAAATATTGTCCCAAAATAGCTACACAAGTCAACTCTTACTCTCATGTTAAAAACAAACTGTTTTGGGAGTAATAAGCTTAATAACAGTAACCTAATTGCCTCCAGATTTATTATATATCAATATCGAAAACATGATCCACCAAAAGACACTGTAGAAAAAAGTCAAAAACTTCAAAAACTATGAGCAGAAATAGCAGTCCGATAAAAAGGATCCAACTTCGATAAAGTCGACTCTTCTGTGTGTGTGTCTGTGTTTCAGGTAGCGGAGCGGGCACTTTACTTCTGGAACAATGAATACATCCTCAGTCTGATAGAGGAGAACTGTCAAGTCATCCTGCCGCTGGTGTTCGCCACCCTCTACAGAGTCTCCAAGGAGCACTGGAACCAGTCAGTTGCACATATGAACACCAACACACACAAATCAATACAACTCATAACTCCATTTATAGCTTTTGTTTTTAGCTTCTGGTTAATTTGGGTGTAACCTCAAGCTTTATCACTGTTTGGACGGAAAGTAAATTTTAAAGCACTCCCAGTTGGTCTGCTGTCCAGTCAATGGGGGTGTGTTTTATAGCTCCAATCAGGATAAAAGCAACGCCACTGTCTGTCATCTAACTCGTCAGCTCCCTTAAAACCTTTGAACACTCAAATTGGAAACAGTGAGGACCTTTTAAAGGATGCACCGTGTTTTTGCTTGGCCTGTTGGTCAACTTATGTGAGAAAAAAAAAGCAACATCCAAAAAGGTCATCCGACACTCCGCAGTCAGAGCTGACATAAAAGTGGAGCTGTGCAGTTTGGTCCCGCTCCAACGTGCAATAAATAACATTTTAGCTCACAGATACCAAAATAATCCATGTTCCCCCTGTAGGTCATTCATTCTTGTGGCTCATGTTAATACTCGATGATGAAAGAAGCATATCGACCCTTTATTTAAATAAAATCAGCAACCATACAGTGAAAAAAAACTCCATTCCATTTACCAGCAAAATATACTTGAGTATCAATAGTACTCATTGTCCAGAGTGTTGTACTATAATAAATATACTAATGGATTATTATTACTGATGCATTAAGCAGCTGCTGCAAGCTCTTTACAAGCCTCCTATCAACTAACAGGCTAATAACCTCCCAGGGACACTGATTAATCCAAGTGTTATTGTTTAGGCAACACATACAGTTGATAGTAGATCAGTCTCCCCCGAAAACACAGGCTTTTCTGTTTCCTAACCCACAATCTTATGGGACAGATGATCCGCCATATGAATTATGTTTTATCTCCATCCCTTCAGGACCATCGTGTCTCTGATCTACAACGTGCTAAAGACCTTCATGGAGATGAACAGCAAGCTGTTTGATGACCTCACTGCCTCCTACAAAGTGGAGAAACAGAAGTGAGTATGACTCACACTCTTTGTGTGTGTATTTGTGTCACTGGATACAACAGTGACAACAAGAGGGAGAAATAGAAGGCTCCTAAGTCATGCCTTAGATGGTATTTGTTCCATTGTCCATCACATTAAATTTCACATTGTAAGTATGGATCAATTACGTCATGTTTTGAACACAGACCACATCATGATTCCACTTATTCATTACCCTGTTTCAAACTCAAGATAGCGGATACTATCGGGAATCGTTAAGCATTTCCAAAAAAGTTGCAGTTGCTTTTTTTTTCTAACAGGGAAATAAGGGGGTCAAATGTCAGACTTATATGTTTGTAAAGTATGGAGCTGGAAACAGGATGTGTTTAGCCTAGCTTAGCATAAAGACGGGAGAAGCAGCTAGCCCCTGGTGCTGTGTATACTCAGGTATACAGCACATACCCACCTCTGGGCAGGGGGATTTACCCTATTCCTACCCCAAAATACACACATATATCGATCATTGTCTGTCTGCAGTCTACAGGCAAAGACGTTACAGTCCATGTAATCTGTGGTGTTTATTGTGCAACTGTGACTTTTTTTCCCTGACTCTAGACTTTCAGGCAGCGCATCCTCCCAGGAAACACAAGTACCCCAGTAAATCTGCACCAAGTCTGTGGAGAAGAACTGTCTTAAGGACAAACGAGTGGAGAAATTTCCCTTCCCTTGTTGTTGCATAACCCACAGGCTTCATGGTGGGATATGCCAATAGACAGATGTAGTCACAACACTAGTAGTTAACTAATTAGGCACATACAGTATAACTACAAATGGGAAGCGAATATAGCAAAGCCAAACTTTGTCAATACACAATAACCGTCTGCCAGTGATGGCAATGAAGACAGTTACGAGCTAGAGGCAGAAGCATCTCCAGAAAGAGACATCTTTCTTTGTCATCTTTCTGTATAAGTTAGAAAGAGAGCAAAAAATTATGCCAAAATGTTGAACTATTCCTTTACAAGAAACATTTCAAGGAATTTAAAGGGCTTTTATAAGAATCATAGCATTTACATTATTTCACCTTCACCTTTCTTCTTTCATCAATCTCTCCTCCAGCAGTTCTCTTTCTCTCTTCTCCTTATCCTCCATTTCTCACTTCAGCAGTCTTTACAACCGCTACGACCGCTGTTCGACAAGGGAGAAAAATACAAATGTGTTGCCTGCGAGTCATGGATGCATCATTAGCTTGTTCATCAGGTTCCCTCCCTCTTTCTTTCCTTTACTTTTTGTCCCTCTATTTTTCTCTTCTTTCTCTCAACCTGCCTTTCCAGGGAGCTGAAGCGAGAGAGGGAGCGTGCAGAGCTCTGGCGAGGCCTGGAGGAGCACCAGGAGCGCCGGATGCAGATGCTCACCGAGGCCGCCAGGAACCAGCGCAACCTCCAGGAGCGAGGCGAGAGAGGGGACCCGCCGACCCCTTCGTCCCCGCTGACGGCTCACTCTGACAAGCCCGAGCCCAAACCCAGCGGGGCCTCCTCTGGAGCTGGGGAGAGTGCCACCTAGGTGCTGCTCTACAGCGATTGGATAACACAGGGGTTAGGGGACAGGGAGAAGACATGAAGTTGATGGTGAAAGTGTTGGGAGACAGAGAAAGGTACAAAACAAATACAATGTTTTTCTATCTTGTATCATCGAGGGGGTAGCGTTTTTTAAAAAGTGCGCAAACTCAGTGATCCAAGGTAAGAAATGTACCTTTTTCCTGACAGAGTTGTGTGAAACTGGTTCACTTTTTGCTATACACACATTATGTTGCAGATCATAAGATGAATATTGTCCAAAAGTGCAGACTGTCATTTTAAGTAAAGGCTGGTTTATTAAACTGCAGGTCAGTGC
Source organism: Xiphias gladius (assembly GCF_016859285.1). NCBI lineage: Eukaryota > Metazoa > Chordata > Actinopteri > Istiophoriformes > Xiphiidae > Xiphias > Xiphias gladius. The sequence continues at coordinate 6,698,135 of NC_053411.1, forward strand.
CTAAAATCGGTAGCTGGCCTGCTTCGAACCTGCCTAAAAGTAAGAGATCAAATTTTTTCTTTTGGTGCAGCACTAACCAAGTTTAACATGTGTCTAACTTGTCTCAACATTTAACCAACTGAGTCTGTACTGTGGCCTCGTATTTATCTTTTGGTCACAGATGCTTATTTCATGCGTGGACAGCACAATACATTGATAAACAAAAGAAGCAATTTCACACAAATGTCCTAAACCTATTGTCGCACAGACCAGACCCACAAACCCTCACACACACACACACACACACACACACACACACACACACACACACACACACACACACACACACACACACACACACACACACACACACACACACACACACAAACACAAACACACACACACACACACACACACAAATGCAGGCACATATTTACTGTAAATATGAGAAGACAGAGCTTCAGAGAGTGTATCCAGGTCAAACAAATCTCACACACCAACAACTGATTGATGCACCAAAATATTTCATACAAACAGCTACAGCTACATACTGGAGTACATACATATTCAATCACACAGCTACTTCTGGCGCTAACTCCTCTCCCATTCTGTCGGGTTCCACAAAAGGACGAGCCTAAAGTCCCTCAAGGTTAAATAACCACTGATTAAGTTAATAATGATATAAAGTACAATAACGTTCCTTCTTCTTACTTGTTACTCTACTACTACTACTCTACTCTACTCTAAGTACTACTGATGATGATGATGATGATAATGTTTTTATATATATACATATGTCTCTGGATATTTCTGTAGTGTATTATGGGAGAAACACTAGTGTAGCAGATACCATAAAGGGGAAGGCCGGCTTGAATTCTGAATTCACATCACACGTTAACTGTATGAGGCCATAATGTGAGTGCTGAAATTCAGCGGAATTCCCCTTTAACAGACCTTAAGCAGGGGAGGAATGAACTGGTTTTGTGGTGGCTGTTTTTCTTTTATTTTGACATTTTGGATTTTGGCGGTGTGGTGGGTGGACTTTAAAAGGGGATACTGCATATAAATTGAACAACATTCCACATTTAAAGGTCATTACTATGTAATTTTTTGTTTAAAGGTGCACTGTGGAGTTTTCTTATAAACAACAAAGTTATGTTTACATTCAGCGTTACTCACCAAATCACATTGTGGGTATCATTGAGGCCTAACAATTGCATTGAATGCATTTCCTTACTCATAAAACACTTGCATAGCCAATTTTAAAAAATATTTTAACTCGTGCATTGTTTACATCCATGTTTGCTAGCTAACAGTTCCCCCAACTGTCAATCAGAGGAAAAGGGTGATCCCAGTGGCATGATGTGAATCGCTGATGTGCGATACAAACAAAAGGAGGACCCGCTCATAAAAACACCACTCCATACCGCTACTGTTGGTCAAAAACTCCACAGGGTACCTTTAATTTTGATGTTGCAGCACACAATGATGCTTTTTTGAGAATGTTTTGGTTAAAAGTTTAACAAATTTACTTAAATTTGTCTTGGTCACATTTTATGAAGTTAAAGTTTAGAGCCCCCCAAGCATAAACCCAGAAATGAATCCAAGCAGATCAGTATGCCCCACCCAACAAAGAGGTTACTAGAGGCTGAATGAAGTGCGCCACATGTGTCTCAAACCAAAAGAAAAACACCATAATCCAGTTGAATTTCTGAACCCAGACTGTCTGTTCCTTTAGGCTCAGCAGACCTGACGCTGCTAAATGGCGACCACGACGACGATAACTTTTTCGGTGTGAACCAACAAAAATCTGTTTATTCTTGTCTGATTATTATGATAGAGTGATGGGATAAAGAGAAGGTGAAAAAAAAACAGAAAAAAAAATATTTTAGCAATATTTTCATTCTTTCAGGATAATCTGTATGTTTTTAGGGGGTTAAACAAGAAGTGGGTGTCACACTCAAATGTTTACCCCCCACTCTTGTTTTTACTCCTGTTGCGTCCTTGATATTCACATTGTCTTAAAGGTACTTTTTTGTGTACATTTATTTGATGAAAAATGATTTTGCTTTGTAATTATGTTGTTTATTTTCTTGGTTTTTGTATGATCTTGTTCATTTTGTGGAAAACTGATAATGATGCTATTTATTTTCTATTTGATCAGGAAATGTAACCTTATTTGAAGATGATGGTCAGGTTGTGTATGTGTGCGTGTGTGAGTGTGTGTGTTGGTGTGTAACCAGTGAGTGAATCAGTGAATAGGAGATGTGCGTAGATAGAGTGATAGAGAACGAGAGGAAACTGTTCTCTCTTTGCTTCTTTTTCTCTCTCTCTCCTTCTCTCCTTCCTGAAGGACAGGGTTTGAATCTGAATGTATCGTAAAACAAATCGATTGATTGTTTTTTTGACGCTTGAGATGCTGTCGGCTGCTTCGTAACCAAACATTCAAAAACTATTCAGACCAGCAATTTTTCAGAACACTCACTTGAAATCATGCCTGAGTCAACAAGGTTTTGAAATCCATTTAACTTGCAACTCTCAGATTTGCATTTAAAGTTTTATTGAGTTGTTAATGAGTGATTTAGCATTTCAAACAGAGTCAGGATTTATGTTTTAAGTTTGGTTTGAGTTTGGTTGACTTGCTGTGGTCACACCTAATTTGCCACTGCATCTTTGAACAAAAGAGGTTGCTTCTCTCAAACGCTGACACTGCATCTTTGCATATCATGTCATTTGCAGGTGCTGAATCCAACATCCAGGTTACAACTTCCAATAGATTTCTCAGTCACACCAAATATTGCCAAATTTGTGCATGAAAGTTCATTCTTAAGCTTGACATAAAAAAAAACATTTAACTCCAGCTTCTCTTACTAGCTTTCTTTACAATCACTTGTCATGGTCTTCATCAGCGGATGGAGTTGCTTGGTGGTCCCAGACATAGCTCAGTGGTCCTCATGTGACTTAAGTATTGAACTTCGGTTCAGAATGTATCGTCACATGATGGCACCTGAGCCATCTCAATGACAATTGAGCAAACTCCATTTTCTGAAGAAGACTGAGTTCTGATTGAAAGCTCTGGAGAAAGCTAGAAATTGGAGCCTGAGTTAAGATTATTTACGCATATGCTACTGGTTCGCAGTCATTTGATCCCTTAGAACAAAAGGCAGCAAGTGTGCGTTCGAGTTGGGTAATCAAATTCAAAAAATACAAATCGGAGCAAAAACTTTTGAGGAAAATAATATTCTTTTGTGTAAAACAAAAATGTTTTGTTTTCTAGCTCTTTAATTAACTCGTGACCCCCTATTTTTTCTTAGTCTTTTTGTTTTCTTCACAGGTATATAGGTAGGTATACAGGTAGTATAGACGCAAAGCGCTCAAATTTGCATTGGGCAAGCACCTATGGATTAGGTTTCATGTAGGTTTGATGATTCAAGTCATACCAGTGAACACCTCAAAACCTGCTCCTGCAGACACCATGTGGCTGTCACTCTGGGCAGACCAAAAAAACAAACCTTCCCATTTAGTTGGATTTCAAACATTGTTGTGATTCAGACAAAAAAAAAAATGTTCAAAAACACAACCGAAAACAGACAAAACCTGACTTTGCTGTCATAAAGCTCAGCTTACTTTATGATTTTGTTTTGGCTAGCTTATTTACAAACCCTCTTGATTGTTATTGTCAGTCAGTCAGCTGACTCGGGGAAAACGGAACCCCAGCTCCCACTGCTCTAGAATTCTCAATGATACAGATCAATAATATTCTTCAGTTCTAGAGTCCTGTTGTCCATTCTAGAACTGCTCCAGGACAGGAAGCGAGAGAAGAGAGAGTGTTCGCAGAGAGCTCTGGTATCGCCTCACAGACAGCCATAAAACGCTGCTTCCATTCACTGTCACGTTTCCTCTCTTTGGCCATTTTTAGCCAAATTTAAAGAAATGCTTTAAGTCAGAGTGGAGGTGTGAATGGATTCGATGAAAGCAGCCAGTAAAGATAAAAACAGAGGAGGAGAATGACAGAGGAAAGAAAAGACATGGTGTTAGACATGATAGAATGGCAATAAGTAAGAGCAACAGTAACAGAATGAAAATATAAAAACCTAAAATCGCATTACGTAGCAATCTCACTGAATTTCTAGATTTGCACTGTCTGCCCAATGGTCTGTGTTTGTTGTGTTGAAGAAAAACCTTAGAGAAGATGATAAAGACAATGCAGAAGAAGAAGATGTATATTTTGGGGACCAACACAGCGGTGGGGGGGGTTGAATGTAGAGAGGCTTACTACTGTACGTAACATTACAGGGGGCTGTAGAATGGAGGGGAAAAAAAACTATGTGCTAAAAATGAAACTTCACTTTGAGAAAACACTCTGGGAGTCTGTGCTGTTTTTTTGTGTCACCCTGTTTGTCTCTGTGGCTGAGTATAACTCCAGCTCCACTCACTGATACTTGATCATGATGAGTCATGATGTGCATATCTTAAAGCTGCACCAATATTTATAAATCAAATCACTTTGTGTAATTTGAAAGTTGTCACTGCAGTGAAAAACCCACAGCAACTCTGCAGTTCCCCTAAGCTCTACAGAGACTTTTTGCCTCTTTTAGATCCTTGTTTTATTATGTAACCCTCAAACTACAGTTATTACGCCTCATTTCCTGTCGCCGGCATGCAGCTTTTATCAGAAAAAAGGCTCTGATAACCCAACTTTAGAATGCCTGCCCAACACCAAGCTACAAGATGGACAAAATTAGCAAAAACTAGCTGCTGAATATAGTGAAGCATTTAGTGGCTAAGAGCCTGCTTTTTCTCCCAGGTTTTGGTGGAGACCAAAACAGAGCTAAATCAACCATGAATTTTGGAGTTACATTTGTTAGGTGCTCCTGGATGTGTAAACGGTCAACTGTTTGCTATCATGTTAGCCATATCAACTTAATAAGGAAATGATAATTGAGTGTTGTGTTTTCATCTTGTTTTGCTTACACCGAGTGGTCGAAAGATTAATTAATGCAGGTTTAATCTCTCAGCACGTGTATTTAGAAGACTATACAAAATGGGAACAATAAATACAAAACTGCTTTACATTTTTGCAGACTGTCTTCAAATGCTACCTTTCATTTTGGATTTTTTTGAGAAGCCATTGATTTCAATTCATTTCCATATCAAAATCAACTGGCAACTCTTGAAACTTGCTTGAGTTGCACAATCCAACACAGTTAACATCAAATCTGCATTCAATTTGGTCAGAGTTACCTTATTGTTGTGTTGTGATGCATTTTTTTTTGCATATTTGGAATAGTTCCACTGTATTACTATGCAACAATTAATGGAAAAAAAAACAATGACTGCTTGGAAAAGTAGCAAAAACACACCCAAAAATATAAAACACAACAGCATAGTTTGCAAAATGGTTAGCTGTGATGTGAAAGTATAGGTTAGTCTTAGTAAGTGAGCAAAGAACATGCAAAAGCACTGGTATGGTGTGGGACTTTAAGAGCAAAAATGTCCATTAACAGCAGAGGCGACAACTCTGAAAAAGTTCACATCATTGTTTTTTCCCTTAGCTTTGAAATTGACAGCACTTTTTAAAGTCATATACAATGCACAGTTTATGTAATGATGTAGTTTCAAGGGTTTTACATTGCTCAGTAAAAGTTTAAAAGGTTCTTTTTTTTATGTTAATACTACCAATCCTTTTGTCAGAATAAGTGTCAAGTTGTGTACTGACATCCCTGACATCATTGGGAGTAGACTAGTTGGATAAAGAACTGCACACACACACATGCTCACACAGAGAGATACGGGCTGAGGTTAAGAAAACATAGACAAGCATCTGTATTTTCCAGGGAGTATCCATTATTTCTGGCTTGGGTTCTCTAATGGTATTTCATTGTAATTGCTATGATGTCAGAGTGTCCGTCCACCCTAATGGCCTTCTAAAAACAACAACAAGGACAGATTGGTTCCATTCACTGGTTGTTGTCTGGGCAGAGAGACACAGGAGTCCAGCAGCTCAAATCTCTGCAAGAGCTTCAGCTGAAAAGGTGAGAGGTGCTTTTTTAAACATTCATCAAGTAAGACTGTGCAAGTATGTAGCGTTAGACTTTGACTAAAATTCATTTTAAGAGACTTTGAAGTGAATTAGGGACAAAAAAAGTGTGCATTAATATGTTATTAGGCTATTTTACAATCACAATTAGTGTAGTTTCATAGCCCATAGTCATTGTACTCACAGTCAACACAGTGTGGTGTTAGGTTAGCGGTTTCAGTGCTTATGTAAGTATTTTCCTCATCATTTTGTTTGTGCAGAAAGTATTTTCATTTCAGTGTCATATTTCTTAGAACAAGTAAAAGATTCTGCAGTTTAGCTGAGCTGATGTGACACCAGATGTTTCAGTACAGTTTAAGTGGTTTGCTTGAAAATGTGCAGAATAATTGAGCAGATGTTTCCAAAAGCATTAGGGAAAAATTCAAACAAAAGGAGAAAAACTGCTGCTTTTCATTCAAGTGAAACTCCCATGTCAGATTTGCCAGTTATCACGGTTCTGCACTAAAATTCTTACCTTCTCTCTTTCCTTCTTTATTTTTTGTTTGAAAGTTTTTGCCTCTATTAAATTTTCTAAGGAATACTTTTGATAGGACAGTGGTGCTATTGGCAGCAGTAGCCAAAATAGACACTAGAGGGAGGTGTGAGTCATGCTGAATGTCACACTGTATACTTTACACTGATCACTTTCTCCTACAGATGCAAACTATTGGCAATAAATTGCCTGTATGTAAACGTTTTTCTATTTTAATAATTCACTGATGATAACATTAATTCTTTTTACTTAAGAAGATGTTTATGTCCTCACTAACAATGTAAACATATCAAAATAATGACACTCAATGACACTTTAGTGTATCACACTCAGGCAGGTCACCTGTAGCTGATGAATAGTGGACATAAAAACTTGAATAATAGTATTCCCCCATCAAAGTTACTTAACCCTCTTTCTTTATTTCACTCCCTATCCATCATACCCAGCATGCATCTCCATCCTCTGTCACACTCTTTCTTCCTCCTCCTGGTTGCTGAGGCAGCCGTGGTGTGCGTTGCCGTGACGACCACGCTCCACGGTTTCCGAGGCTGTGCGGTGCGAGAGTTCTCCTTTGTGGCCCAGAAGCCCGGCTGCAAAGGACTACGCATCACCACGGAGGCCTGCTGGGGGCGCTGCCACACCTGGGAGGTAACACACACACACACACACACACACACACACACACACACACACACACACACACACGAACATACACGGTGAAGAAAGAGAACAGCTGTCACATTTAGCTGATGTAGGAGTCCCACTTTTTTCCATCGCTGTTTCTGAAAACTTCCATGATACTGGAATTAATCAAATGAAGGATTAATGACCCAGGATGCAACTCAAATCATAAAAAGGCTGATTACTTACTCTCAGCTCTGACCCATATGTCATTGTAATAAAAGATGCTCAAATCCCTCCAAATTGGGAGGGTTAATAAACTTATTCTGACCTTGTTCTAGTTTGCGCAGATTCAAAATTCACCTCAGAGTGGTTGAAAAACCAAATTTGGCGGGTCAAAAACTCAGTCAGTCTCAAAGTCTTTACAGGTGAAAGAGCTCTAATAAGCAACAGTAGAGGTGACTCAGTCACACGGCAGAAGGTCAGTATTAGAGTTTAATCAGCTTGCTTAACAAACAAAACAAAACGAGCAACCCCCCCCCACCCCCCCACCCACCCCTTCTCAAGGTTCACTTGCTACTTTTTTCATGGGCTTTCCACTGCATCTCATGGTCTTTCTCAGTGGATGGAGTTTGCTATTTTGACAAAGAAAATCTTAAGTCGCGGTCCACTCATTATCTTTTTTTTTTTTTCTCAGCTGTCAACTGCATCTCACAGTCTGCCGTGGTGGATAGAGCTTGCTAACAAAAAATGAAAACACTTGCTTGCTTCTCCTGGGGCTTTCAACCACATCTCACATTCTTCCTCAGAGGCTGGAGTTACAGAAAAAACAAAACAAAAAAAAACAACTCATCGCACTGAAATTTTTCAACACATACTCAAAAAATGTAGACAAATGTTCTAAAAAGGAACTTGGGTCTTTTATATTGCAAAGAGAAAGAGCGAGTAATGGTGAGTCCTAGAAGTGATTGATAAGAACGGTAAGTCAGAGTCAGATGTTGCACTGTTTCTGTCCCTAACAATTTCAGTGCAACCTGAATGGTGTGACTGAATGGTGACTAAGGTTTGTGAGGAGCACAAAGCTATTGAGAGTATCACTTACACTCCGGTTCTACGCTGCATTACGTGTGCCATCAACTGCTGTGATCCCACAAATATCTTTTGGTTATTACCTCCAAATGCTTAAGTGTGATGTCAAGTAGGACAGAAAAAGTGGCATTATTCAAACTCATTCAGTCCATGACCTATGACTTTTGTTGTCTGAGTCCACTTGGTGTGTTTAAAGGAAGGCATGTAGCTTTTTCTTCTCTATTTCTTTTATTTTCTTTACTTAGTCTTAGACTTTCTGTGTATTGATCCTGTAACACAAATATCAGAAACATTGTTGCATTCACCGATAATAGTTTTTGTCGGTAAATTGGAAAGAAGCTCTCATCAAAGGTCATACCCGTAATTGGTGTTCCACCAGGGTGTATCTGTGTGTGTGTGTGTGTGTGTGCGTGTGAACCCTGTAGAAACCAGTGCCGGATCCCCCCTACATCCAGCGACACCACCGTGTGTGTACGTACAGCCGTACCCGCTACATGACAGCCCGGCTGCCGGGCTGCCAGCCCAACGTCTCCCCTCTCTACCACTATCCCATGGCCCTGAACTGCCACTGTGCCGTCTGCTCCACACAGGACACAGAGTGTGAGACCTTCTGAGGGACAGAGCAGCACTTTCACTGTACAGTGCTATTAAGTGTTTCACTGATATGGATGACACAGATCAAAATGATGAAATCAAGATATCTCAGCCTTGAAGGAAGGATATTTGACACTGAGTAACATAAAAATGATCCCTCCTTTAGACTGAAGACCATGTGTGTATCAATATACAGTATATGTCTGTATGTAGGAAAGGAGAAACAAATAAACAAAATAAGAATAAGAATATTAGAATAAGAGTTCTGTAATTCTTCGCCATGATGTTACCAATACTGAATTTAAGAACATACAAATAAATGCACTTTTTTGATTATATGTTAATATATTAAATACTGTATATCAACTGTAGCGCTATTATAATCTAAAATAAGAAAGGTGAGCAGTACATATACATTCTTTGTTTTAACTACTGTACTGTATCTGTGTGGCAAGGCCAAATTACCAAGCGCTAAAGCGGGCAACTGGGGGCCCCAGACCCTCAGGAGCCCAGTGTTTTTGTGTGTGCATAGTTTATGGTAATAGGTAAAATGCAAATTTGTTTGGGATATTCACCATTACATTAATATTTCAACTGAATTTGTCATGACGTGGTCTTTTAATGGGGCCGTGTATTAATCCCCCAACAGTTTTACTGTAATACCAAATTAATACCGTAATTGCATATGTTTATATTGTACTCACATGCTGCAAATTCCTGCAAAAATCTTTGTCATTTGTTTACTTGAAGATGACACAGCTTATTTCTGGCCCAGGATCCCAGAAGGGTTTGTCTGGCCAGGCTGTGTTTCATCTACTGTATGTTGACAATAACATACAGTATTTGACTTCGTCCATTCTCAATGGACTGTAAAACAGTAATAACTGATAACCGCATAACGATAATCAGGTAAGGATGCTCAAAAATCAACCACCAGCAGTATACACTTTGTGTGTGTGTGTGTGTGTGTGTGTGTGTGTGTGTGTGTGTGTGTGTGTGTGTGTGTGTGTGTGTGTGTGTGTGTGTGTGTACTCATGTTGTAGGTGAATCAGTGACATTGACTCACTTCCCTTTTTGGGACAAAATTCAAGTCCCCACAATGTAAATTATTAAATGATTAAATTTACTGTTACTGTCGGGATTTGACAAGTAGTGGTCACGGTGAAGGTTAGGCTAAGTCACCAGGGCATTAATCTAATTCAACGTAATGTCCCCTTAAGTAATGGAAACAAGTTTGTATGTGTGTGTAAAGTGGGAAGATAAAGCAAAGGTCTATGTCAACCACTAAAAGTTGCAGAATAGAAATTTATTGAAATCCAAGTTCATCACAAACTATACAGTGCATTCTTTCTCTTTTCATTTCATTGATATTTCAAACATTCATTGGTTTCATCAATAATTATTTACAAAATCTCTTTCAGTTCAAATTCATAAATATAAATAAATTTGTACATTCTTTAGTCTCATCTGTGTTTAGTGGTTATTTGAAAGAATGGAACTATTTATTTCTATGACCTTTATGATTCCAAATGTTGACAATATATTGACTTTTTTGTTTAATACGAGTCATGGAAGAGATTACTTTACTGTCTCAACTTATTGTTCTCATTCATTTTGACATATTTCAAAATATAAAAGAGATATAAAAGACTTACACTTCCCACTGAATCACTAAGTATGAATGATAGTATGACTATTTTTTTTATTTCTAGCTGCTTACAGTAAATCAAGTCTTTGCCAAGCCTCAAAGCAAAATATAAAAAAGGTTGAGTTTGTGTGACAGAATGGCTTATACTGCCTTTAAAAAAAATGTGTATCAATCAAGTTTTCTAGAAGAGCCACATTTTACACAAGCAAACACAAACAGAGGAACATGCAACACACACATACTACCTGCTCAAACAGCACATCTTTGTAAGCATACAAAAGTGTGAATTTTTCACACGTCAATATTAAAGTACCGGGTGACTGGTCCAGAGCAAATTTCACTCTGCCTGAAGGAAGTTCACTTGATTTTAGTAGAAAATTTGAGAGTCACATGGGCTAGGTAGTTTTGCAGAAAACCTCTCCATCTTTTAATCATTTTCTGTCAGCCTTCCTTCCATTCTTGAAGAAAAAAAAACGGAGGACACCCTGGTTTTGACAGTAACATGGTGGAAGGCCAATTTGTCTTCAATTAAATAGGTTAAAGTGAATTTTCTTCAACATTCAAAACAAGTCGACATACTGCAAATAGAAAAAGGATAGTTACTCTTGCATTTTGATCATTTAAACTGTTATTTGGATCTTATCCTGGTGTACGTCTGTGACAGCATACTGTCTGGATGTGTCAGTAGCGGGACTTGCGGCACATGTCGCAGCGACACGCCTTAGCTGTCAGGATCTCTATTTCGTCATGGTGACGACCACGAGGGCAGTCCAGGCGAACCCTGACCTGAGGGAATACAAGCCACAGGGCATGAACAAAAATAAGAGAAACATAATGATGTAGTCCACATCCAGTCAGCTCCCTCCACTCCTCACCTTGGCATCCTTGCTGATGGTGCAGCATTGTGAAGCGGAGGTGATGTTGTGGGTGAAGTTGGAGGCCACCAGTACGGAGTATCTGGACGGGAAGGCGCTGGACTCGCAGTAGCCCACGCAGGCGTAGACCAGGTGGGTGCCTTTGCACGTGCTGCGACGGTCACTGCGGATGGTCACGTTGAAGGCTGGAGATGAGGTGAACGACAGGCGGTTGGGTGAGGGCGAATGAGCTTGTGTATGTGTTTTGTGTGTGTGTGTGTGTGTGTGTGTGTGTGTGTGTGTGTGTGTGTTTGGGATGCAACAGTTAAAAAAAATCGCAACATCGCTGTCATCATTTGTTGTGATACTTTCATGTAAATAGTAGAATCTTGAAACAGACCATGAAGGTTATTTATCTCAACCAGAAGTACTGTTGAAGATAATGTTCTCAAGACCACATTACCCATACACCCTGTTGCTTCCTGTCAATAGACGCTGATTTGGGGACACTGTGAGTCACATCTAGAACCTTGTGCTATATACGTGTAACTCACGGTAAAGGTGACAGCCAGGGGTGAGGGCATCATAGCTCCAACCAATAGGAGAGAAGAGCAGCAGTGACACCACTGGTAAGACCAGCAGGAAAAGGTGTGAGGCCATGCACAGCGACATCTGGACGGCAGCCTGGAGGGTCCAAACAGAACAACATAACTGTAAGACTCCAGAAAAGTCACACATTTAACTAAATAATTCCAACATTTTAATGAGAAAAGTAAGAAAACTGCAGTGCAAGTTTGACCTTGTTAGACTTTATGGTTCTAAAAATGGTTCTAGTTCAAAAAATTAGAACCATTTTTGGTTGAACTGCTCACAGTTTATGGACATATACAAGCTTTGACGAGGGGTACAAGGTTGGGAACGAGAGATCCAGGCTACTTTAAAAAAGATCTTAATTTGGTTTCTATACTTAGGACACTAAAGAAGCCGTGAACTTCTCAAATGCTCAAGGCTCAACCTGGGATGATCTTCTGCTGCTGAACTTTGCCCTGAAAATCAAAGTGTTGCCCATCGTCCCCTCCTTTATCTACCCAAGGTGATTTCCCACCCTGCATGTCTGCTTGTGTATCACTCCGCTGATGAACAGCTAATGTGAATAAAAACAAGACTGTCTTTACCTTCTCAATCTGCCTCATTTAACAGCTACCTGCTGACACATGTATGCACTTAGCTCTCGCTGACTCGTAATGTACACATATAATCAGTAGATCACTATACATGGAAAAAAGTCTTTATTTAAAATAGAGAAAAGGTGAAGGATCCTGTGTGTGTCTGTGTCTTCCACAGTAACCCACATAAGCACGAACATGTACACACTGTATATCCTATGTGCACACATGCATGCGTGATCCTGAGTGTTCATGGATGCACGTGCTCACGCCCCCCTCACACACTCACACTCCAACACGTGTGTAAACAATAAAGTCATATTTTCCTGGGAATTTGGGGATCCTGACCCTTGCCCTCTAAACTGGCAGCCCTTTCCAGCTCCGTTTCCCTCCGACGGGGGCGTTGGGAATGGCCGCCGTGCTGAAGGGGGAACAGCCCTGGGGACGCCATTAACACTGCTGGTACCACCAAATTAATGGGTCAGGCCTGTGTGTGCGACTGTGTGCGTGTGAGGCCATTAACCCCATGTCAGCTAATGGGGCAGGGGAAATGCCCGGCTTTTTCCTCTTATGTGGGGTTTCCACGCCTGAAGGTTTGGTTTGTCTTTGAGGAAAGTGGGTTGTAATACACCACACAACACTTCGGGCTGACCACCAAAACAACCTACAGATTATATACACCCTGGAAAAGTTAAGATCCTTGAAGTGCCTGCAATAATAGTCCATACACACATAAACCTTCTCGAAATCCTCTTATCAGTGCTGCCTGTATAAATATGTTTAAAAGTGTGTCATATTCTGCTGCTCCATGATTTGGCATTATTCATCTTCTGAGGCACCCAAAACTGCTAAACAATGCTTCTTTAAAAGTCCTTCCCAACATGAAAAACTGTTATACACCCTTGGCAAAAGGAACAAAGTCTGAGCATAACTTTTAATTGCTGAGAATACACATTTGGCAAGTGAGAGTTGATAATATTTCGATTTTACCCACCCAAATGATCCTCTATTCTCTTAAATTTAAATTACATTGTATGACAAGTTCAGGTCTGAGTGGGTGCTGACCTGGAGGTTGCAGCAGGACCAGTTTATCTTATATGATACAAACAATAAAACTTAAAATTAAAAATATAAATGCTATTTGGACCATCTACATCATAACACACAATGTGCAATATACCTTTTTGCGTTAAATGTGTACAGCCTTACTAACAGAGAAAAATGCATTTTAAAAGACCAAAGAATCAAAATCGAGACCTTTAGTCTTCTCTGATATTATTTTTTATCATATATTTTAATATAGTAATTAAGAATAAATTAGAACAATAATGCTTAGTTTTACAAAAATACTACATGAAAGTACAGGCCAGCTGAATTGTGAGGAACTTTAAAATGAAACCCGCCAAACCCTCAAGAGCTCTCTCCACAAACTGCAACGTTTTCTGTCAAGGAAACAATTCTGTTATCTTTGTGCAGCTAATAAAAATGCATGCAAAAGTCTGCAGAATTAGAAGGCGAAGACGTGGGAAATACTGGGAAAGATGGATGAGTTTAAATGTGCGTTTCCCCCCAGATTTTACAACACTCCAACTTAATTCTGACTCGTACAATTTTTTATATGCAAAAGAGCCCCCCTTTAAATCTTAAAGAAGGCAACAATCACACAGACAAATCACAGAACTTTAAGGTCTGTTCCACCAATTTAAGTTCATTCCAGGTGTAAAAGTGAGCTGGGTCTTACCTGAAGACGTAGAGTGGAGAGCGCAACTTCACGAGTGCAGGGCAGGTGTGTCAACGGCTAGGTGTGTGTGAGGTTGTCTCTTCTGAGCCTCATGCAGGGCTATAAGTAATACAGGTGAGGCACTTATAGCTCTGGACACACCCACAATTAGACAGCTGAGTGTGTCTAAATCCTTTTTTTTCCTTACACGTCCCTCTTTGTCTTTCTTCTCCGCACCTCCTACTGGAACAACAAAACACAAGAAATTCTCTAGAAATATTAAAATCTCCTAAAACTTCTCTTTGTCTTTCTCCTAGAGTCTGTTAACATCTCGGCGTCCCTCCACCCTCCCCATCCCTGCACTCCGTTTTAAACCTTTAGGGGGACCGCTGCTGTGACACAGAGGAAAACTAGATAGGTTTTCCATCAACGCACCACCACAATAGTAAGAACACACACGGCTTTACCTCACACACATACACATGCAAGGAGACACACACATGATCACATAAAAGCCCTCGTGCACATACGAAATAACACAAGAAATAATATTCTAGGCCTCAGCTGCCAATTGATACACACTACAAGTGACCTAATAAGCTAAATTGAATGGGAGACCTCTCTCTCTCACTCACACACACACACACACACACACACACACACACACACACACACACACACGCACGCACACGCACACACAAAGTCCGCCTGGGTTTTCCATTTGTGGAGGAGGAAGAGCAGGGTCGGGTCAGAAGATATTGTGAGTTTGGGTCAACTGTGTGTGCGTGTGTGTGTGTGTGTTTGTGTGTGTGTGTGTGTGTGTGTGTGTGTGGCACATGGTGGGTATATTTGGAGAATGCCTGGCTCCACTTCTCTTTTTCTTTGTCTTGAACAGAGGATGTCAGCTTAGCAACCACTCTCTCCAAACTCCAGCGGGTAAAGACATTCTTTTAATTCAATTCTTTGTTGGACCAGTGTCTGGAAGCTTCAGTGACTTGTCACAAAGGTCACAAACTGCCAGATCAGACCACTGACGAGTGTCTCTTTCACTCCTCATATGTTTTAGTTCTTTAAAAGTGTGGCCAAAGACCCAAAATGGGTTTCCTTTGTCCTCTTTCTGGTGGGTCTCCACATGAAACTGGGTTTCAGGCTGAAGGAACAAATGTCTTAGTTGCTGGAACAGCAACCAAGACATCAGAGGAGGAGGGGGTGAGGGGGTGGGTCCTCTATTTAAAGTTCCTCTCCTGAGGTTACGTTTTGGTTTTTAGATGAAGTTTTCCTTGTCTTCCTGAAGAGTTGGGGCTAGGTTGGCAATTACTGCTGTTGTGGTCTTGCAAAGACCAATGAAACCATAAAGCCCACTGATACTGGGCCATAAAAATAAATGATTTGACTCTTTGGCTTTCACAGCACTTATCAATCTGCCAGTGGAATTGATTCAAGAAATTAAGAAAGTCACTAAACAATACGGTCACAATCAATAAAACAGCAGTTGGAGATTAACCGAGGCACATAATCCAAACTCAAATTTTCTTTTAGCTTCAGCTACTTTGGACTGGACTCCAGATGCAGTGCTTGTCATTGCTTCAGTAGATTTTCTTCTCTACATCAGCAGCTCCATATTTGTCCTCTATCCTGAATCAGACCCAGCAGGTCTTCATGGGACAGCACAAGACTAGTTCCTTGAGGAATCAAACCATTTCTTTCTATATGTGTCTTCAGAAATCTCATTTGGTTAAAAAGTAAGTGCTTTAAAATATGTGGAACTGTTTACAAAAGAAATCAACTTATTTCAAGAAGTTTCTAGAAATAAGTGCCTGTCTTTCCAAACAGGAAAAAAATAAGGCACTCTTTTAGAATCAAGAAAAAGACAATTAAAGACTTACTGTCAACAAATTCCAATAAAATAACAAAACATACGATTAATTTCCCCTACCAATTAATATTGTCTGTGTAGTCGTTTGTGCCATTGGGCTCCAACGTTGTCCAACAATTATCAAAAACACAGTGAGCCACTCTGTTACACTGGATGACATGTTTCTTCAATACCATGAACACACACACTAGAGTTCAATCCCACATACATCTCCTTGCTGGCATACACCAAATGTGTATTAATCCACAGCTGAAAATAGTCCCCAACAAATGGACTATTTACTTGTGTTTGAGTAACGTTTGCTAAACAAATACAGTGGCCAGCCATTTTAGGAAATTACCTAGCCTTTATTCAAACGTAAAACCATACATTTGTTTTTTTTTTCTTTTTTTAAAATTGTCTTCAGTAAGAAGTGGGTTTGAGGCTGAGTGCTGCAGACATGGAAGGGAAGTCAGAAAGTACCAAGAGATAGACTGACAAATAATTGATTTTGGTCGTTTCATGGGATATGTTGACAATAAGAAAAAAATAGAATGATGGAAACCTTATCCTTTAAACCCTCTATCTGCACTGCATTAAGAACCGTAGTTGGAGAAGAATGACATCATTCCAATGCTGTTTACCTTTCAGATGCTAGAAGGGTGATGCACACATTTTTCTACACACCCATTTTATATGACAGTAGGTGATGTTAGAGCACACCATTTCTATTTCAAAGCTTTTTAAGAACAGGTTGCAGTGTTTGCTACTAACGCAGGATAGGTGCTGACTGGGCTTCCAGTACCGCATGTTCACTCACACACACGCTCACTCTCACACGCACACACCTTCTAACGAAAACACAATTATCATCTTATGGCCCCTCTACCCCAAACATTCCCAATCCAGTTATGTCAATGGAAAACGGAATGTGTGACATCATCACCTAAACCCCCCACCTACACACACACAAACACGCAAAAACTATTAGTGTGTTGACCGTAAGTTGCATGGATGACCACAGTGTGTGTTTCTTCTGATTCCATGCCAACCAGAGAGAGAGAGGGGTAGAGAGACTATACATCTGAATGGGCCACAGCACCTCATCAGGAGAAAGGGACATGAATGAACTTTGTTCAACTGGAGACTAGTAGTTGAAACACACACACACACACACACACACACACACACACACACACACACACACACACACACACACACACACACATTACTCCAGTGTGACTCAGTGGGGTGACTGATGTTTGTTGTATGTTTGTACTGGCCCCGTCGCTCTTGGCTGCCGTGGAAACTGTGGCGTCCTGAATAACTATAATATCATTAATGTGTCCGCTTCCACTTGTGCCCTGTTATTTTAATCCTAGTGTGTGCGTAAGTACATCTGCATGTGAGTGTGTCAGCGTGTCAATGAAAGTCTGTCTAGTATGCCTCTCTCTGTATAGCAGAGTATGATGTGTGTATGTTTGAGCTGAAGTTAGGAATGGCAAAATTGTGTGTGTCTGTTTAAACACTATTTTAGTATCATTATGTCTGACAGGACATTGTGTGTGTGATTAAAGTGTGTAAGTAGATGTGAGTGTAAGATAAATTATGTGCGTGTTATGTTGGGCTCTATGACAATGTAAGGAGAGGATTAGGCAAAGTTTTCCTGGTTCTAAGATGATGTTTGCGTCCAGTTGACCCATTTACCCCCATAAACACACGCACGCAGGCATGGACACGTGCATGCAGGCACACATCTTTTTCTTAAAGTTAATTAACCACATTCGTTTATTTTTTGTTATGTTTTAAGTATGTTTTTTATTTGCGACAGGTAACAGACATCAGGTGTAAGTATTTTTGTTGGTGTGCATTTTTTTAATGTTTTTAAAATGTTTCAGTTCATAAGATTTGAGACAAACACACACACACACACACACACACACACACACTCACACACTCACACACACACACACACACACACACACACACACACACACACACACACACACACACACACACACACACAGAGCACTTAGCTAATTTAGACTGACAGGCGGAAAGTGGAGTTTCCACAAGGTGATACTCACTGAAGCTCAAGGTGTGCACTTATGAGGACACACAACACATACACATTCCAAGACACACACTCAGACACACACGCACCCACACTCACGTGCGCGAAGGAGTGGAAATATTAGGAAAGAGTAGGCATTGTCTACAACAATTACCAGAATGAAGCCTCGGGATGTGTTCTTTTGAACTCATCTTACAGTCTGCACACTGAGCAAAGATGTCGACATTTCAATTTAACTGTACTTGCTTATTCACATTTACATGAAAATTCCATAAACTGCATTAAAACACATTTTCATTGGGTTCAAACAGAAAAACATGATTAATGCGCCGATTCTGGTGCGGCGTGATTATAGGACTAGTGTAGATATGGTCGGAGATGCACATGAGTAAGGAACCATCAATGAAGAGCATTTGCATGAATTCAACCATTAGAATAATGGACACCCGATAAAACTAGGGGACTTTCTGTAATGCCAGCATATTACCTGTCACTCAAAACTGTTTTTTAAAAGGCTGACATGAAATTAGACAAAAGATTTGCTTAATAAAGGCCCAGTTAATTATACAGAAGGGAACTGAAGACAGAATTTTGAAAGGAAGTGTGAAGGAAAAGTGAGAGAAGAAGGGCACACAGATCATGGAAGTAACAAATTTTACAGTGAGAAAAATGTTGCAGCTGTTGAGGAAATAAAACCAACATTTACGTCGTCATAGAAGATGCAGAGGGAAGACCAATCTCTGATTCTGTGGTAATACTAAAATATAAAAACCACGGACATCATCATTGATTTTAGAAGAACACCGACACTGACTTTTATTTTATTGGCATTTCTTTGGCTCTATATTTGGCATATGTCTTAACCTTCCTCTTTTTTATATACAGTACATAGGAAGGTAGTAGTGTTTCTATTTTTGGGTTGATCTGCTGCTGTTTTACATTTTTTGTAGGTATATGTATATCTAAAGGATAAAATCCAGTTATTTTATGGCATGCTTTGCAAATATTAATGTGAAGCAACCCAACAGCAATCCATCATAGAACAATATAAATCAAAATTAAATTAAAAAAACAACCATGAAGGGAAAAGGAAACAAAGGAGTAAGGACATTTATTTGCTTATATTAGTGAAAAGCTACAACAAAAAGATGGTGTAAAATAGACTCTCCATCACTGTAGCAATAGTTCATATTTTACAACAAATCAATTTAATGGAAATTATAAAATGTATGATAAGAGTACAAAAGCAGAAATCCCAGGGAAGTGGAGAAAACCCTGTACTTTCACATAACAATATAAAAAGTAAGGAGGAGGATGAAAGAAGAACACTAACACATCGATAAAATTTAGTTCCTGAAGAAATCAAAACACAGTTTTGTGCTCAGAGCATAAGTTTAACCAAACAAACCCGAGTGAGGCTCTGCTACTGGAACCAGTAAGACCCTCCTGTCTCTTTGACATAGCTCTTAGGGGTCTCTGAAGAACAAGGAGAAAGGGAAGATACGGCTGCAAAGAGAAAGACAGAGAGACTTTAAAAGTCTGTTCCAGTCAAACAAATTGCACACATGATTACTGTAGCTCTATGCTCCTTGGTCTCAGTCCATAAAGCTGCTACTGTATATCATTATTGCCATAAAAAGACTACATTTGTAAGACTGTTCGACATTTTCCTTCAAGGTGGAGTTTCTTTTGTCAGTCTTTGTTTTGCCTAAGGACATCTAGTGTCTCTGCTTGTCTGAAGAGACATTTCACACGAATATTGTAATTTCTGCATCCATATTAGCTGGATTTCCCCAATCCATTTTACTCTTTGACAACTTTTTTTCTTTCAGATCTGCAGCACTAATCAGCTCTTGTTTCTCCTGTTGGTGCAAAAGTCAATCAAATCTGCAGATAAGACGATGACATCACCATCACCTCCACGGGTCTGAGTCTTAAGCATGGATTTCTGCTGTGTGTGTCAACTTTCCTGCTTTTGTCTGTAGCATGCAATGAAGTACTATTTGCTGGTGATGTGGCTCCTCTAAACCTGGTTACTCAGGCTGAAGACTGCCCACTGCGCCCAGACACTAACCTGGCCAATCGAGTAAGGATCCCTGACCTCACAGGTGACCCAGAGTCTGAATTTTCTCCCTCCTCCTCTCCCATGTCCTGTATTGTCCCAGGCTGCACTTCACCTGGGTTCCCACTTCCACTGATGTCGTTGACACCGGATTTCAGCTGGGGTTGGTCAAACCCATTGGTCCCTTCCTTTTAGAGAGGATAAAAAGAAATGAAAATGATGGCAAAGCATGCCTGGCTACCTCGCTTACTAACTGTGGTAGTAACCAAGCCTTACCTTCAAGGCAAAGAGTTAGCACATCATGGGGTAACCACATTATTATGTGGGGCTGAAGGTTTCCTTGGAAAAAGCCATGTTCGGGTTTGACAAATCCACTTCATGGAAGCCAGTGTAGCACTAGTCCTGGATGCTACTATATCAGTTTAGGCTCAAATTAGCAACTCTGTCCTGCACTGTCTTGGATTTGGGTTAAGTTTACCCAAAATAACCACTAAGCTTATCGATTTGTCCTCATCCTCAAAGTCTTGCATATTGTTTGAAATATAATACTCACAATAAAACATAAATCTAACCTTTGTTTTGTTTATACAAGTAACTTTTTATGGAGTTCTAATCAATGATAAACATCTAAATGAGATTTTGTTTAAAAAAAACATCTGATTATACATATTTCTTATTCTGTCCTAAAATAGCAGGGCTAACTATCCATACAGTGCAATACAAGAACAATGCTGCTCCTTTCCGGGTTCATCGTGGGTCATAAACTTGATGCTGACTTTTGCTTAGGACCATTTAGCTTTAGGGTTGCAGAAATCAAATGCATATTTAAGACTCTTTGGTAGGTTTTTCATCATCATATGATGAAAACATGAAAAGCTCAGCTGGAGAAAGAGTTTTCATCCAATTCACGGAGTTAGCAATCTAGCTAGTCAGCCAGCTATAGCCAATAAAATCTGCTAATGAAAGTAGTCGTTTCAGCTGCTAAGATCAGTGGACACTGATTAAAAATGAAAAAGGCTGTTTATCTCTGCCTGAGGTCAAGCTCCCATGTAAAAAAAAAGACATTAGAGCAAATAGTAAATGAAGCAAATCTGCATTTTTACTATTCTTCTCTTGAACTTGTTTGCGCGAAAATGACGTACTCTTAAAAATCACCTTGAGATCCACACAATATTCAAACTTAATCCTTATTAAAGCTACTAAAGCAGTAGACATGTATTGGCACTTCCTTCTCAGTGTTAAGAAAAATAAATAACTCAATGGGCTGACATAATTAGTTTAAATCATTTTTTCCACTTGAAACAAATGTGTGTGTGGGGGGGAAATGTCAGAGTGGACGAGTGAAAAAAAAAAAGAATCAGATGGGATGAAGGGTCCTTGACAAGGAGAGAGCAGGGCGGAGGGTAGTTTTGAGACTCTGTTGCTTTACTGAAGCACATCACCAGAAAAACACACACCCTCTCACATACACACAATTACACAGAAACATGTACACTCTCTGTCTGACTCTTTGTCTGATGTAATGCTATTATTAACCTTAATCACACTTGTTATCCTACCTGTCTGCGCTAATGTTAGCCTGGGGCTGCAATAAAGACAGAGATGCTACAAGTGTGTGTGTGTGTGTGCTAGTATATGTGATAGAGAGGAAACAAAAGGGTTTTATGAGATTGAAACTAGAAGATGAATTGTTGGATTCAATTAATTTGAAACAACTGTGAGCTGAAATGATTGACTTCTTCATTTGACATTTAAGAGAGTGACAAATGAGTTAACCAGTTAAAGGTTTAGAGTAAAAGATTGAATTGAATGAATACATGAAAAGCATCACCTTGTCACCATGTCCTGGATCTTCTTTGACTGCCTCCTCTGCATGTGGATTGTCCATGTGCAGCCTGCTGAAAGTTGGACATGACCAAGTTACAATACATTGCATTAAAGGAACAATTACTTTTTTTGAAAAACTTTTTTGAAAGTGAGGTTTACTTATGATTGCCACATGAAACCCTACCTAAAGATTTTAAATATTTCCTTAAATATAAAGTTCTCTTTCCATTTTTATGTTTATGTAGTGGTCATCAGAGAACCAATATACTGTAAACAAAAATAACTGACATAAAGTCCTATTTATTCAGATTCTACAGACAAGTTTGCTTCATTAGAAATAAGGGGGGATGTGAGAAAGAAAGAGAGGATGATGCTTGAAATTCTTAGTTTCTGCAATTAGACTTTGTGTATAAATGTAGTTTACCTGGCATTTCATTTATATAACAGAATTTACACCGCTCTCTATATCAGAATTATAATATAAAAGATAATGTAAGGATAGGGTCTGTTGAAGAAAATTATGCCATGCAATGAAAATCAAAGCTTGTCGGTCAGTATCACTGTTTTATATTTAAATTGGTGGGTGTCTTTCCTCATGGTGCATGGCCTCCAAAGGCCTTTAGTTAGATGTTGGTAAATTAAAACGCCTGGTTTTGCAGCCAACAGCCACAATGCTCATTGCTGAAGTGTAACTGCATGATTGATACAACAGTTAAACTTTTTACTATACTACTTTTACTGATATTTCTACTCTACCAAATTTGAATACTATATTACATTACATTCATTTAGCAGACACTCTCCAAAGCGGCTTAAAAGACGTGCATTCAGCCTTCACAACAGCAGGAGCTAGACTACGTCAAAAAATATTTACAATCTGACAGTGCTGGCAGATAGAAGACATTTCTATATGCCATTTGCTCAAATATGATTGCATTCAACTGACTTGAATCTAATCATATACATCAGGTCAGTTTCTGAGATTAAGTGAACTGTTGACTTGTTAATAAATTGTGAAAAGGCCTTCAAGGGCGTTGAAACTACTTAGTTTTCTTGTGACAAAAGACAATCACAATTTTTTTTTTTTTTTACAGGACTCAGCTGTCCTTCAAGAACCCAAGACTGCTTAACATACAAGCGTTTACATGAGTTGGGGAAAAAAGAAATCAGGGTGACAATTCATCCTTCCAACAAAGAGCCCAAAATGTTAAAGGGCCTAAACAGATCAACTGCAGTGTTTTGTCGAAACTGACCAAACCCCACCTCCCATGCCTGAGCTACAGCAGCAGAGAGCCATGAAAATTCAGCTACAGGCTCCAGCCCTCAGAGCTTCATCCCTATAAATCTAAAATTAATGGAGTGGCAGACCATCAGGCCAAAGGCCTGCGAAATGGAGAAGGAGGCCCTTTACACAACTGAACTAAAAACTCCACAGTAAAGGGGCCTGCCAAGGCTGCAGACATGAAAGAGACAGGAATCTGCAGCTTAGAAATCCTGCATTAAAGTAGGAAACGTTAGAGAAAACTCTCATAAAGGAGAAACGAAAAGCCTAGAAGTCAGTGAGGATGTTTTTGGCTTAGCAGGAGGCCAAAAGTGCAGACAAGCACAGGGGCTGGCCGAAGGAGCACCCGTCTCCTCAGGGCTCTACATGAGAGCCAAGAGCAGGACTAACTTGTGGGCAAGATTTCTCTTCTGGAGAAGAAGCCCAAAAGACTGACTTTTGTTGAGAAGAATAATCAAAGCCCGGGTCCTGATCTGGGACAGAAAAAAAAAAAGTCTCCACTTCCACATTATCAAGCAAAGGAACTGAGCATATAATAATTTTCCGCTGACCTCCATCTCGAGCCCCACCAGTCAACGACTTTGCAAAATCCCTTTCACTTGAAATTTCTATCAATAAAAAATATATGAAATATATTTAAAATAATGTATGACCTGTACATTTTATTATTTACTGCACAGTCAGTGACATAGAAAAGACAGCAGAACAGTGAAAGTTTTAAAGAACAAAACGCTGTCTCTTTTGTCCATTCTACGTGCACACTTGCTCTTTGTAACTTGTTCTTTTCTGTTCCCATTTTTCTAGCACGTTTAACACAAAAACAAACCATCTGTCTCTCCAGGGCATCACGTAGACAAACACACACACACACACACACACACAGACAGACAGACAAACGCCATCAGTGATACAGCAGTATGTGGGAAGCCTCTGAGTAGAAGGAAAACACATAATGCTGAGAGTGTGTGTGTATGAGTTTATTCTATGAACATGAACAGTAATTGTGTTTGGACGGTGTGTGCGCTGTGCTTGGTTTTTGAACACGTACCTCTGCCTGTTAATGTGTAGCACCTTTGTAAGGACATGTAAATGTAATGGTCAATGTGGTGAATGTAATTCAATGAGAATTGTTCAATGAAACCTGATTTCCTGTGAAATGGTAATGGTGCTTGAGGCCCTGCTTTTTTTAGGATGTTTACACAGTTTGTGCATTTGAGTACGTGTACCTCAACTTTTAAAAAAAGGAGACAATTGTGTTTACATAAGTTAAATACAGACTAAGGGGAGGACAAAACCTCATTTGTGAGTGCGTGTAGGCCTGAGAGTGTGTGTGTGCATTTTAAATAATAATTTTCGCCCTACTGATCTGACTGTCAGAGTGATTGAGGTGGCGCCCGTTTGCCTCTTATCTGTTTCATAACTGCAAGAATCACTGGAGCGTGTGTGTGTGTGTGAATCAGGTTGGTTGTCACAACGGATGTCTTAGTGATTTTATGGACAAGAACACGTATTTTCATCTCTACACAATGTTTATGTGTGTGCGTGTGTGTGTGTGTGTGTGTGTGTGTGTGAACGTGTATGATGCTAGTGTGAACAAGCTTCTTCTACGTGCTCTCATCACCTTAAGTGGCACATCAACGCCCTTACAACAATACACGTTGTTCACACTGAAGAAGAATAGAAAAAAATAAAAAGCAATGACAGCTGCCTACTTTTGTCAATATACATTACACACTGTATCATCCATGGCGAAGCCAATAATGCCTGCTATAGTTCTGCTGTAACAAAAACTGACCTGTCACAGTCTTATCATTATGGCTAAATTCTATCTTGGTACATGTAATACATCAACATGTATAATGCTATTACAAATTTTCAGGAAAATTAATACAGTAATTGACAAAATAGTCAGATGGGAACATCAGTTTTTGAAGTTTTTGATTTAAAAATGACAAAGAAATCCAAAATCGTCATAAAGCAGTCCTGCTCTGCGATTCGCAACGGTGCCCACGATGGCCTACCACACCCAGAGACATAAAACGGACAGCTAACACAATTTATAGTATGGCAAAATCTCCAAAGGGTGACAAATTTGTATCATATACTCAACCCTAGTAGAGAGATGGGTTTATTAACCGGTTAATTATCACAGGCATTTTAAGAAAATGCCCACTTGCGAACACAATCCCAAAGTCAATTCAAGGTGGATTTTTCTGAGCAAATGTGAGAGCATTGCCACACTATAAAGCCCTGACACTGCAATAAGGCTTTTGGTGAAATATAAAACCTGTCACAGGAGGACTGAGATGGCTTTAAGGTTATTCAATATATTCATTTCCAGCTGAATGATACATATTAGATCTACAGTGGTAGAGACAGCACTCACCCCACCATAGAAACCTTGCTTTCAGCCTCCAAGTCCTTGATTAAGTCCTTTAGTATGGCCTCCTCTAGTGGTGAATCTCTCTTACAGCGCTTGGACTGGGGCTCAGAAACAGAGGGGAAGTGCTGCACTATTTCTTTCTCCTAGAAAACACACACTATGGTCATTTCTTGACTCCTAGCATGCGGTGGTATTATATTACACTGTATTATACTGTAAGGTATACATAGTATTTTGTGCCTCAATATACATACAAAAGGGGAGATAACAGCTGTACTAGCTGTCTTCTCTTGAACTTGAAGGATATACAGCTGTCATATTGAGTACACCATACGATATGATGCGATACACTACAGCCTCTCTGACAACATATCAAGACACAACTGGACTTTTTTAGCTTAGCAAAGACTTAATTTATGTACCGACTTAAATGCCAAAAAAGCTGGCACGTTGTCCCTTCAATAACACCGGGGACATACAGAACTATATCAGACAAGACAGTTTTTTAGTAGAAGTTAAATCTCACAATCTGTACAATCTGTATTCTCACTTTTTTTTTTTTTTTTTTTTTACGAGAAACAGAACAAAAAACTCACTGGACTCAGCTTCTCCTCTGCTTGTTTTCCTGAAACAAAATGTAAATTATAGCACATGTGAGACATCATTATGTCTGAGGAGCATCTTGTGTGCCTGTTTGAGTCGTCTACCAAAGCTCAAACTATCTGTTCTGTATCACACGGGCTACACCTTCTGCCGGGGCTATTTATGCTTGACCATTCTTTTTTACATGGAGCAACACACTGAACCTCTGCATGTACATGCTCAGCTAACTAGGATGAGCTTATGCGTATGACCACTGGACCTGTATAAAGCCACCACTTCTCCAACCTACATCCACTCTGCCTATGCAATAGAAGACCAAGAGATGAGGGATAGGGGTCAAGGATGAACTTTTGAGTTCCCCTCTCAGATTTTTTCTTGCAGCGGTTTATTAAGCAAAGTGAACCACACATACATGCATAGTACTCCTGCTCTGCTCGTTGTAGGACAGTGGTTAGGCCTATTGTAAAGCACTTACAGAGCTCTGATACACTGTATGGCTTTGTCACTGTTCATAGATTTAAAGTTTCAATCTGTAACCTTCAACATTACAGTATGTTTCAGTTATCACGCATGCCTGTGTCCACAACCACATCTTTTTCTGTGTGTTGACAAGGACGAGGAGTGCAATAATGACTAAGTTATGTGTGTCTTTGTGCTGATAAAATGTAACGCTTTGCAAGTACAGGACGTATTTTGGTGAGTACTGTGTGTCATCACGTCACCGGCTTAAGATGTGTGTTTTTCCTCACCATTCTGTGTGTTTTTCTCCAGGTAGAGGATAAGAATAAAAGGGTAGGCTCTCAGCTTCTTCTCGCCGTGTTTGCACATCACCTTAGACAATCCCTCCCAGCGCTTCTTATCTGATAGCTACAGTCAACAAAATCGACCTTAAAAAAACATTTTTAACATAGCATTGTACAATTAATTGATCACTACATGAAGCAGTATTCTTTTATCATTATTTTGCAGTATAGGGATTTTGAAGATATGGTAATACAAGTAGCTTCATCTACAATAGTGGTCTCAACACTGAATATTGGTCGTTACCTTCATTCCACTGGGTCTCCATTTCATCTTATTCTGTTACTTTTCACAGTTTGCTACATAAAACACACACACGCAACCGAAACTTCACATATGATGTATGGTGTACTGTGGGTGAAAACTGGTGACAAACCTGCTAATCACCTCATTCCCATGTATCACAGTAATGCGGGCTCAGAGTGTGGTGGAGAGACATACAGTATGGATATGGGAGTGAACAGTGGAATATGTAGAAAGCTGACAGACGAATTAATACACTGACGGATGAAAAAACTGGTGAAGTTACAGTGAGGGATACAAGGGAAGATATTGAAGTGGGTACTAGAGAAGGGCTGGAGACTGTCCAGGTTGCCAAGAACAGCTCTGACGATATCCTGAAAACAGAGAAGAAGAAAAAGAAACAGAGCGTTAAAGAGAGGGAAACAGAGGAACGAGCAATATGAATAATGAGAGGTTAGAATGAATCAATTTCCTGTGAAAATAGACAATCATTCTGACAAAGAACAGTGTGAATGACAATGAGTCAACACAACAAATGTGAATGCTGACAGAGTGATTAAGTAAGTGAGCAGTATTCATAATTACCTCCAGTTCCTGATTGAAGTAGTTTCCTCCCATCACCTCCTCTCCACTGATGAAAAATAGGAAACACATTATATTGTGGTCGCAGTTAAATCTTTTGTACCTTATCTCAAATGCTTTAAAGCTGATTATAGAATAAGCGACCGTATCCCTCAGTGAACGCCTTTTGCTGCTGCGCTGCATGCACTGAAAGGCCCTTACTGTTGAGCACAAATATCAAGAAGTAGATAACGCTGGAATGCTGCTGAGCCTCGAGTGTCAAAAACATTAGATATAGTTAGATAAAAAGAGTCTTCTTCAGTCACAAGGAAAAAACGGCTTGAAGGCATTCACGGATCAGTCAGGACTCAGCCTTATCCCTGAATAAAGGCAGACAGATCCTGTGGGGCCTTGGATCCTCCTTTTTGCAGATGAAACAAACTATCAAGACGAAGTTAGGTAACACATCAGATCATGTAGCCGTCGTAGGCAGTAGCATTAAAAGAGTGGAGTTAAAAAGGTGACAAAAGATCAATGCTCCAACTAAAACCCCAGCTGCTGTTGAGACTGAAGAACGTTTTGCACTGCTTTAGCAATGGATCTTGAAGAGAAACATGAAGGGCAGAATTGAAGGAACCAGTGAGTGGATGCAACACTGATCAATAGTCTTTCTCTTGCTGGTATATATTTGGCTTTTGGATTTTGAGCTTTTGCTGTTTCAGTCTGCTTTCAAGAAAAGACAAAAAAATAGAATAAAATGGGAAAAAGGAGAGGAACTCCAGGAAATCAAGAATGCCAGAAAAAGAACGTCTTTAGTTGCTCTAATCCATCTCAAAATAGTTTCCCTTTTCCCTCAAGGTATTTTTGGTCTTGTAGGTTTTTCACTTGGTATTATGTCGGGCTTGGAGACAGGTGAAGAGCACCAGCAGTCAAATTATTTAATTTCTGGTTATTAACTATGCAACTACACATACAAAATTTAATTTCTAGGATTTAGTGTAAGTAGCCCACTACTTTAGTGGAAGTAGTGGGCTACTTACACTAAATCCTAGTTTGGTTAGTTTAATTTGTCAGCGGTCATGTCTTGCTTTCATATCATACAACGAGAGAATGAGAACAAAGGAAGAGTTGATTTTAAGTACAAATAGGGAGTTGTGAAGTGAGATGTAATTAACTATTTCTGTCTTGCCTGTAGCTGCTGCCTCCTCTGATCTTGAACTTGTAGATGAAACGACCAGCTCTGAAGAATCGAGTTTCAGGGAAAGGGAAGGAGAAGCTCTGCAGTGTCATAGCTGACCTAAAGGTTTGGCCAAGAAAATCAGAAAATAAACAAATTGATCACTTGATGTGGTGGTGGATTGGTTGGTTTTGAAGGTAAGAATACAACATGTTAGCATACATGTCGACTTTACTAAGTAAAATGTTGAATTAGTTTAGCTAGCTGGCAATCAAGACAATTCAGACACAGTTTATCCTGAACCTGTACTGCTGTAATATCACCTGTCAGAGTTTGTGAAGCTCTCTCTCTCTCTCTTTCTCTCTGTATCTCTCTCGCTCGCTATCAAAATTACCGTAATGTCTATAGAGAATGGCGCGCGTGAATTTGCTGTGCTGTCCAGCAGGGTAACTTCACCCACCAACAGGACGTCAACAGTTAAAACCATGTCAATCAAAATCTTGACTCGCCTCGCGATTCGCTGGACAAGGCCAATTCCCGCCTTCCGGCCGCTTGGGCTTCTTTGATTAGCCAGGTCTTCTTCCAATCAGCGGCGTCAGAGCAAGTGTCACTATGGTGACGGCGAAAACCGCCCAAACTGTCACATGACTGTCAGCTGACCATGTGTGGCAAGAACGAGTAGTTGCATACATTCATCTTTACACAACAGTTAAAGTTACTTCAGGTTTCGTTTAGTTTTGTTTTAAACTCATGACGTTACCTTTCATTAACAGTTGTTTTCTTTATGTGTGTGAATAGGCGACAGGTCGTTGCGGTTTTATGCACCTCTCCTTGAGAAGAATTCAACTCAAATGACCCAACAGGTGAGGTTAATGTCTTTATTTTTAACGATAGCATCCTTATTTAATTGTGCGTCTTCGTGAACACATTTTAATCTACTCACAGCTGTGCCATTCCAAGGTTCATTGCATGATTGTTGGTTCTCATCTATTGCGACGTGTACATTTTCGAAAACAGCAGCATTGTAACAATGTTTATACGACATCGTGACGTTAGGACGTTTCAACGCAGCAACATATTGAAGTCATTTATCGAGTACGATCCAAAGTTCTAAAACTGCGTCGCTGTAGGTTGTAATGTTCTAAAACTGAACTGTTGTAACAATTTTTGTGCTTCATTGTGACGGCCAACGTTCTACAATGTAACACGGTACTGTACAAGAAAACCTCTCATTTGTTTTTCACTCAACTCTCTCTCTCTCTCCCTCTTTAACAGGGTTGGATAGCCCAAAGAGTTCAAACAGGGTACAAAGAAAATAGGCGCCTTTCAGACCAGATGTCCTCCTCATCCGCCGCCATCTCTTCTGTCCCTCTAAATACGGGGGTTCAAATGCCCCTTCTGGGTTTGGGGACATACAAGTTGTGGGGTCCCGAGGACGTCTACCGGGCTGTGGATGCTGCCTTGGCTGCTGGGTACCGTGCCTTTGACAGTGCAGCCGTTTACAAGAATGAAGCTGACTTGGGTCGAGCACTGAGGGAGCTCCTGCCCAAATATGGATTGACGAGAGAGGATGTTTTCATAACCAGGTTATGTATATGGGCTTATATGCCTGCCGACACTTATGTCAGTAAATAAGAGACCTTTGGGGTATTACAGTACATAAGGCAGAATCTTTTCTTCCGGCACCTTTATGAATATGCATGTCATCTTGAATAAAGCTGGAAGATAAACATATCGATGGAATAATTATTTTTCGATGTGACACTAAATATCCCCTTTCGCAATATTGTAATGTACTTAAAATGTTTTCTTAATCTGACTGTTCTAGCTGAGTAAAATGAACAATGTATACCTCCAAGGGCTTGGGTGTCATACCCACATCACATGACCCCCCCCCCTAGAGATCAGATGGAGGCGCTGAAGCTCATGTTTCACACGCACAGTGCACATGCAAATTCTTCCCCACGACAGTCTTACTTTGTTTTCTTTCTTTCTCAATGCAGTAAGCTGGGCCCGAAGGATCAGGGTGAGAAAGCCATGGAAGGAGCCCTCCGCAGCCTGTCGCAGCTGGACTTGGATTACATTGACCTCTACCTGATCCACTGGCCTGGCACACAGGGTCTGGTAGTGACTGATCAACGCAACTCGGGTAAAGAGTTCAGATGAAGTCAAGTTTTCCTTTGTGTACCAAAAATATCATCGGAAATGTAACTGTGCATGCATGGACTGTATGTACATTTATTTTAAAAAGAAAAGTATAGCATTTGAAGTAAATCTTTTGGCCAGGTGTTTTATAAATAAATGCTCCACTAATTAAGAGGTAAGATTCATGCTGCCTTCTCACATTCCTCCTCTACAATGTAGTTGTATTTGAGTAGCCGCGATGATGAAGCTGTAATTAATATTTGATTCCAGGCAACCGAGCTCAGAGTTGGGCCACCCTGGAGGAACTGCATGCCCAGGGGAAGCTGAAGGCCATAGGAGTGTCAAACTACACACCAGCACACATGAGAGAACTGATACAGAGCTGCAAAATCCCTCCTGCAGTGCTACAGGTATAATGCAGGAGAGTGAAAGAGGCTTAGATAATATATGATTTATAAAATTGTAAACAAATGCAAAAAAAATAAATAGTTTTGTGCACTCAGTTCTAAATAATAAAGCCAATGCAGAGGGTGTGTATGTTTTTATTCTTCAGGTAGAGTTTCATCCACGGCTGTGCCAGACTGAGCTGAGGAAGGTGTGTGAGGAGTATGGAGTGTGTTTCCAAGCCTACTCCTCTTTAGGGAAAGGAGAGCTGCTCACTGATACCACGGTTACAGAAGTGGCAAAGAACTGTGGACGCACACCTGCACAGGTAAACACCTACTACACCCCTTTTTGGGCCAACCTCACTAACTCATTGTTCAATAAATACACATTTTTGCACAGGCACTTGGAAAACATTTAAATGTTTTGCTCACCTCCAGGTCCTGTTGTGCTGGGCGATGCAGCAGGGTGTCCCAGTGCTCCCCAAGTCCTCGAATCCGGACAGAATAAAGGAGAACGCCAGGCTTTTTGACTTCACACTGAGTGACACAGACATGGCCAGATTGTCAGCTTTAGACTGTGAGCATAAGTACTGCTGGGATCCTTCAGAAGTGGCTTGATAGACCACTAGTTCCCTTCCATGGTGACTTTTTACTGCTGCTGTACTTCAGTTCTGACTGGCAGTCATGCAGTGGTGGAAAACCACTGCAGACAAAGTGGGAAATGGGAGTTTTGATACATGGAGATCAGTTAACTCAGTTTTTCTGGGTTTCCAGCAGATCTCACATACCAAATACACTTGGTTAATGTATTGAGGATTGAGGCAGGTGTATGTACTGAGATATCTGAAAGTTCAACTAACATTTTGAACATTGGCCAATAAATTGCCTTGTTTACTGTGGCCCATATGGCATGAAACACTGAGAACCTTTCCAGGCAGTACCTATAGGTTTGTTGCTTAATAACCAAATAATATTTTTCTGTTTAAAAATCTGTCAGTGCCCCATCATGTTAAGACTAGTTTCATATTCTTCATAGTGTGTTGCTTCAGGCTATTATTATGCACAATATGTTTTTATGGCTTTTTTTATCCTGGCTTTTCCATTTGAAAAATGCTTCCTCTGCACTGGAGAATTTAAAAGAACTACACAGGAGATTTCCTTTAAAACCACTCTTAAAATGATTTATTCGGGACAGCATATACCAGAAGTTTGACAGCTGTAGAGAAAATACATTTACAAAAGTCATTAAAAAAAATGAAAAAGAATCCAACAAAAAAGAAAATATTAAAATTCAATTTTCTCCACACACATCTCCAGATTCAAGTAATACTAAGGATGGTTGAAAAACTCCAGGTGCCCAGGCAGGTTTTCCTTTGGGGTGTGTTCACGGTCACAAAAGTTTAAAGTCAAAATCATTACTGGTCACATGACTTCTGCTGAAAAGCAAGCAGAAAGCAAGCAGAAATCGGTTTTAGCTGTTTTAACGTTTTTCTGGAGTTGCAGTTGTGACAGTAAACACACCTCCACATTGTTGTGCTTTTTCTTGAGCGTAATCTGCGACAGCAAGCTGTACAGTTTAAGGCGGTAACAGGGTAAACAGACAGGGCTGACTATGCGGTGTCACATCACGGGTTACAGCATGTTCAAGGCAGGTCATAACAGTATTACACTCTTTTAAATTCCTGCTGAACTTTGTTTCAAGAGAGAGTAAAGCATTCATGTCTGATCCCAAGCTCACAACACCATGCACATATTCTCTGCCAGCTGACTCTACTGTACTTGTGTCAAAGTATGGGTGGATCTAGTAGGAGTGACATGTTAAAATGTAAAGCAATATTATTTGTTATGACAGCACAATTACTTAAAAACTCATTCCTGATTTCCCTGTTTATCTGATATAAAGCAGTGGAGTCTCTCTTGAGCATTATGTAGTTAACATTTATCAACATAGTCTAACTTTATTAATCATGTTGGGAGCTTTATACCAGATTCTAATTCATTGCCAAAATATTGCGGTCAATTCATCATATGTTACGAAACACATGGTAGACTTGGAGGAATCTTAGAAAAGAGTGGTTTCATTAAGATTGTCTGGAATTCTCTGATTAAAAATTGTCCTTCACCAAGTTTAGCAAAAGCTATAAAAAAGATGGAATAAAGTTTAGTTTGATGACAATACAAATGCAGCCCTCGACCTGCACACCCGGGCACTTCACAACTCATCCCTCCAAGTCAAGAGGAAGAGAATAAGACACAAGTAGAACAAACCTATTAGCATTTTCAATAATCACATATTGATAAACATATCACAAATAGCCCAATCATATTTACCAAACTGTGTAGAAGTGCTGATCTTAGTTTATAATGATGAATATGAATAATAATAACTTCCATAAAGGTCACATTGTGCGTAGTATGTGCCAAGCAATCTTCAAAAGGTTGAATATAACACAAATAGCAAATCTAGCGTTAGATCAGCACTCCTAGACCTACTTGATAGATTAAGATCCCATTTTATTCACACCTCAATGCAGATCAAAGTGAAAAACACATTTAAACAAATGCATATATAAACTTGACAGGACTGGAAACTGATTTCCCCAAACAATCTCTGCAAGTTGTCTGGAAAAATCAAGCTTAATCCCTTTTAGTAGTTTACACCTGTGTTTAAATGGGACTAGATCCTAATTCCATCGTCTGTATGCACTGGGTGCTGAGTAAATGGGGCCAAAGGCTAGTTTGTTAGGCTCCTTGTACAGCATTTGGTCCATCCCCGCCCATATCTTTAAATATGCACATAACATATATCAGAACAGCCATGGATTGTACAGTGCCTATTGCTAGATTGGCCACTTGTTAAATAGCATGGTAACCTTGTA
This sequence comes from Xiphias gladius, assembly GCF_016859285.1. Lineage (NCBI taxonomy): Eukaryota > Metazoa > Chordata > Actinopteri > Istiophoriformes > Xiphiidae > Xiphias > Xiphias gladius. The sequence continues at coordinate 6,732,656 of NC_053411.1, forward strand.
AAATAGGAACTCGTAAAATTAAATTCTGGCTAAACCATGTTGCTTATAACCCCCCTCCAATGCCATTTGATAAAATATTAATGACATATTTACACATAAAAATTACAAAGTCTGTTTTATTTTTTGCTCATCCAAAGCTTTAAAAAGATAGATTCATATTGGTTTGTGCTTTTTTTATATGTATGTTTAATGTCATTTTCTTCAGATATAATCTAACCCTGATGTTGTACAAAAGATATTATTTCTGCATCGTCGGAGATTGTCCTTGTACAAGATTGTTCTTTTGATAAATTGGAGATATAAAGCAGTTTGTGATAGTTGAGTACAGTGGTTTAAATGGTACTGGCTTATAGGTAGCAGAACAGGAAGCTGGATAAAGGCCCCAAGTTGAACACTTCAAAAAAAATCCTTCCTTTTTAATACTCTCTCCTCTTTTGCCTGAAGATTATTTTGGCACACAGTACAGTGATCTCCATGAGCTTATGCGACTCAGGCACAAACATTTGGAGCAAAACAAGCATTAGTAACACACTGACATCTGTGTTTTTCTCAAGAAAATGATGAAGGAAGGAAAGAAGTTCTAACAGCATTCAAGGTGGCCTCAAATAGTCAGGTGTTTTTTTTTAGTTCATTTGCAGTATCTCTCCATCTACATTATATTGCATTGTGTTGATGTGAGAGACAACTGAAATGGTAAGCATCTGTTAACTAGGTGATCACCTTTCAAATCCCCTTTTTATTATAGTCTGTCATTGTGTTTTAAAGAGACCTTCTCTCCTCTCTTGGCCCATCCTTTTATCCATTGTATGGGTTTCAGATTCGGCCAACGTCTGTCCTCACACTTGTCTCACTTTTTACCATTTCACATTTTTACCATTTCACAGTGACTGCCCAACAGTGTTGTTTACATCACAATGACCAAAAATACAAAAAATGTATATAAATGTACCAATGATGTGAAAAAATGACATGACTAGAAGCTTGGACCTCAGTGCTATTACTGCTTGTCCCATTTAGCCATGCCTTTGTGTTTTTGAGCTTTCTCTTTTTGATCAAACCAACCTTTCTTCTGTTCCTAGTCAGTGCAGATCTCATTGTTCTCATCACCATTGTTGTCTTGGCCTACCCGTTGCCTTCCTCTCATTACCCTCGATCCCTCTTTCCACTCTCAGTGCCTACTCAGTGCGTTGAGAGTGGTTTTCATGGTGGTTGTTTTCTCCTTCGGTCTCCTGGTGACTAAAGAGGTAGCTCCACCAGCTTTTAGAGTGGTGCATCTGTCTGGCCGTCCCAGCGCTCTTCACCCTCCTCATCTCCTGCACAAAATATAGATAATATAGTTTCAATTCCGGTTTCCCCTATTGGATTAAGTCATTCTAGCACATAGAACATCCTGGCATAACCCGTTCCTTTTCCTTTGCCACCAGCATCTTATTATCACCACCTTTATATAATTTTAATGCTACCATTCTTGCCTCTTTTGCCAACTATACTAAATATAACTAGACGGTCTATGATCTCTCTTTTTTAAAACCCTTTTAAACCCGTCATCCATCCTCTGACCCCTCTTTCTCACCCCTTTGTCGAGCAGGCTGTCAAACTCGTCACTCATCCTTCGGAGCTGCTGGCCGTATTTCTTGGCCGCCCACAGGGCAGGGGGAGCTGACTTAGATCGTCCACGGAATGGAGCTCCATCAGTGGGCGTGCCAGCTTCCTCTTCCCCCCTGGCCTGGATCTCATCGTCTCTGTACACAGTGGAAGCGTGGGACTCTGAGTTCAGCCTGATTCGACCGGTTGCTACGTCAGGAGAGAGAAAGGTAACAGGGGTTAGGATTAGAACATAAAGCACCTGGAAAGGGGTCAATAATGAAATAAACTAGGAATAGAGGAATTCCTTGTAATCACTTATCACCACTCGTCATTGGAATGAAAGATGGGGCAGTTTAGATTACCCTGAATGCTCCCATTAACAGGCAGAAAAGTCCATGTAGTGATAAAGCAGTATGTACTTGGAGTCCCACTCAACTCATAATCCTTTGAGGTTTCCCTACCTGGCGTTCTGAGCTTAGGAAGGGTGAGGGTGTGGCGTTCAGGAGCCTGCTGCTCTTCTCCTGTTGATGATTGGTTCTTCTCTACTTCCTCTACCTCCTCCGACGTCTCTGACTCGCTGTCTGAAATAGTGAAGTTTGCAGCCATTGTGACATCTGGAGAGAGAAGATGCGAGGAAATTTAGAAACAGGGATTCACTAAAAACCCCAAAGGACTGCGTATTGCCGACAAGGACATGCCAAGACGTAGATGCACATACTGTACACAAGTCAATGTTACTAACTTTCGATGTTATAAAAACCACAGTTGGTTAACAGTAGTCTAGACCTATCTGGGAGAACTAGAAAACAGACATAAAGCATGTTGTTCATACAAATGATGACCAAATAACATTTGCTCTTATGCATCTCAATTATAAGGAGCTACCACGGAAAGTAAGGTACAAAAAAGTGGCTACATGACAGTTACCGATTTACTGTCAAACAGCACACGAGCTTGAGGTGTATGGTCACATATGTAGAACTGTATTTATGTTTAAATAGAGGCCTAGGTCAAAGGTCCTCAGAGGGTGCCTTGCAGTTTGAATAGGAAATGCTTTGGACGACATAGACAACTGCCTTATTTAAGAGTCGGTGGTCAAGGCTGATTTTCAGAGTGGTTCATCGGCTTCACACCCTCTCACAAGCAGATCTGCAGATGCTTGACTTGACGCTGTACTTCTCTGTAATAAACCTTTATGTGCAAGCAAGACGGTGTCAGCGGAGTCTCCTTCATCCTCTTCACATCATCAACACCACCTAATAAACTACAAGCTAATTATTCGCGAATGATAAAATGGCATCATCCATTGTATCGCCGATGCTGCCCCTATGGAACACACCCAGCAGGCTATCTCCTACACTACGCTGCCCCTGATATTAGCCAGTCCAAAGGTATTCACGGTGGAACAACCCGCCAGATAACCAACTTGTTTCGACAACACAGACCCGAATTTAAAATGACTAACGATTTGTTTTTACACCGCTCTGAAAACCAGCCAGCACACCTCCTTCTCCGGTCAACACAGTCGCTTGTTGTGTTGTTGTTGACTGAAGAGGACAAAAGAAACTTCCTACAGGGCGGCAGCTGCTGCGGGGCTGTCTTGGCTCCGCTCGTAGTTGAAAAAACGACTATGAATATGTTTCCTTACCCGAAGTCTTTATAGTGCGAGCCCGAAAAGTGCGAGTGTGTTTTTAGTTAGCCTCATGCGGCCGCAGCTGTTGTTGTTGTTATCGGTGTCTCGTCTATTTACTGTACATTACACTTTAGCTCCGCGCTCACCCAATCGCCGCGCGTCACTGCACCGCCGCTGCGCGCTGACGTCACTGTTGCGAGCTAGGACTGGGCTGGGGCTTTGTTTGTCCTACCGGCTAACCGTAATGTGCGGCGTAGAGGCGCAGCAGGACTTAAAGCCGGACAGAAGTAGCGCAAATCGTATTTTCTACCTGTCTATTTCCATTCCTATCGGTGTTGGGGCTCAGACACTATACTCAAGTAAAAGTAGGAATACCACAGTTTGGTAATACTCCATTAGAAGTAAATGTCATGCTTTCAAAACGTTACTTAGATAAGGGTACAATCACTCTATGCAGTGGTGGAATGTAAAGTACATTTACTCAAGTACTATATGTAAGTACACATTTGAAGTACTTGTACTTTATCTGAGTGTTATCTTTTTTATACTGCCACTTCACTATATTTCAGAAGCAAATTTTTGCATTTTTTCATCCACTACATTTCTTTAACATCTTTAGTTACTAGTTACTTGATGCTTATTTATAAATTAAACTACCAGACAGTACATGCAAGTAGAGGTGAAATGATTAGTTAATTCAAAGAAATTAGCTGAGAATTTATTTTGACAATTGAGTCATTTTTCTTGTAAAAATGCTACACATTTCATGTTCTCTGAGTAACTGTAACTATTTTCTGAACTTTTACAAACCGAACAGTCAGTCGAGAAAATAATCGGTGGATTAATCAGATTGATGAAAATAATCCTAAATTGCAGTCCTAGATAAAATAGTTAAAAATGAGCTCCACCTCAACCATCTACAACAGTAAAATGCTGCTTACAAATAGATTCATCAGTAATAGTAATCTAATAATATAATATATGACACTGTATCACTCGCAAGGGACATTTTTCTTCATTACGAGGACTTGAACTTGTAAGTGGGTATTATAACAGTGTAGTATTAGTACTTTTACTTAAGTAAAGAATCTCAGTACTTTTTTCACCAGTGATTGTATCACTAAAATATACTTGAATTATTTAAAGAAAAAGTACTTATACCGTAGAATGCCACCTGTGAGTGATACATTATTACATATTATATCGCTGGATTATTATAACTGCTTCATGAACATGTAAACAGAATTTGAATGGTGTGGCTGTTCCAATGGGAGCAAATTTAAACTACTATATAAAGGTTGGGTCTTTAATTTCTTCCAATGCATCATATTTTATAAAGTGATCATATGTTTTGTATTTGTAAACTAAATCTGCATAATTGCAAATTTACAAGTATCTTTAGCTGTCAAATAAATACAGTGGAGTAAAAAGTACTATATTTGCCTCCTTAAGTGTAGTGGAGTAGGAGTAAAAAGTAACATAAAATGGAAATATTTAAGTAAAGTACAAGTATCTCAAAATTGTACTTGTACTCTAAAATCTAATTGTACTTGCACTTGTGCTTTTGTTCTGAATTTTCATTATTCTGAACACTTTAAGGACTTCTTGTCCATGTTAACTTAAAAGTTGAGTTTCATTCGTGATTATTTTCCTTTAAAGAGCAGCTGACAAAAAATAAACAAATACACACATACATACAGACATACAGTGCAAGCTTGGCTCCTCATTGCCTGCTGATATTAAATGAGTGTAATACTTCATAAGGACTGTTTTTATTCTTTTTGGAAGGAATTTACAAAAAGCATAGAAAATAATGGCCAAGGTGAATCAAAAGTAAATAGACAAGAAAGGCAGGGCCTGTGTTACACAACAGTTATGTGAGATTAGCTTCTGGCAGATGTTGAGCCTGATAGGAAGAGTATGGTGCACAAGGCAGTAGTCTTGCATGTGTAAACACACACAGATTATACCGTCTGTTGCTGAACATGACATGAAATAATCATCCAGTAAAGTAATTTTAAATGATTTCTATTTGCGGTAAGACATATTAAACATCAGGGAAGAAGTGCATCAACACTGCGTTCTTGTCTTCTCTTCTTTCCTTCGTCCTGGGACATAAGGAAGGGGAGGAAAGAAAATCCCGCCATGCTGTTGGTCGTAGTACCTTGCACGAGCAGCAGGTGGAGAGGCCGTGCTACTTACTGAACTGCTGTGACTTTTGCTGAGCTCTGCTTCTCTTCGGTCATCCCCTGTCTCCTGTCACAGGTTGTGTGCTTGGGAAAAAACAGGGAAAAAACCTCCTAATGTGTAGTTTTGATTGAAGTTGCAACTGATTACTGTTACAACATCTTTTGCGACATGTGAAAATGTTTCACAATGTCAGGGTCAGATCCCCGGTAGAAATTGCATCGGGGAAATTACATCAGCTGGAAAAGGATTGGTTCTTGTTTCCTGAAAAGCTGATACTGCAGAAATAATGTTTTTGACAGAGTACAATTTGCGTGATAAACATGTCCCGTATCCCCTATTATTTATACAAAATTCTTACAATTGAGCAGCACTGTATAAAGGGTGTATATGGATCTTTATATCCTCTGCTGATTGTTTTATTACCTTGCTCTCTTGCACTTTCCTCACATCAACAAAGGGACTCAGCCATGTAATTATGTAACATTTATATCTAGAGCTGCCTCTGTTCCTCTTCCCCTCCTCTACATAATTCTTCTCTCTCCCCTCCCATGCAAGTGACACTTGCAGAGGAGAAACAGTTTTTTTTTTTTGTTTTTTTTTTTGAAACTGTGACGTATACGAGGCAATGACATGCAGCTTCTTCTAATTCAGTGCGTCCAAATAGAGCTAATGTGTGTTTCTAAGCTTAGACAAACATGCTAAGCAAAGTCCGCACAGTAGGCTTTTCATACACTGATGTACGAAGGGAGCAGCTCCTGAAGATGACTGTTGAGACTCACTTCTTTTGAACTCTATTTTTGGAAGGATTATAGAAATAATACATTGGAGTGCTCCTTTTGGTTGGATTTGGGTGCAGTTTAAGAACCATACAATTATAATCCATTTTAATCCGTATGTGGTGTGTGTATGTGTGTGTCTGAGACAGAGTAAAGCCATGTATGCACCCACTTTGTAGCATTTAAAAGCCATAAAACTACCATCCATTAGACGTGGAGAGTGTGTGAGTGAGAAAAACTGATCTTACACACTTTGGTGTACAACCAGGATAATTTTCACACACATACATGGACAGAGTGCGTGTTTTCGTATGAGTCTGCAAGATTTGAGTGTGATCTGAAGGAGCCATACAATTAGCATCCATTTATATCTCCCTATACCAACCTCGCCCTGCCTCCCTGCCTCTCATCTGGTGGTTATTTTGGGATTCGGAGGCGAATGCACTCCCACACTGTCTCCAAACCACCACTCTGTGTCTGTGTGTGTCTGTGTGTGTCTGTGTGTGTGTGTGTGTGTGTGTGTGTGTGTGTGTGTGTGTGTGTGTGTGTGTGTGTGTGTTTGCGACTGTTTCCAAGCGGCTCCTGAAATGTTCTTTCCAATTCAATGCCAGGACACTGCTTGTCTGCCGCCACCGCCACTGCTTCACTCACTGTCCTTTCAAATACTTTCCCCTCTCTGTAGACCCAGATTCACTCAGTTTGCTCGATGTCGGAGCGGAGCAAGATTCAGAGCGGGTCTTGAATTATTTGAAGTGGGAGAGCTTAGTGAGAAGAAAGGAGGGATGGTGTGAAAAAGAAGATGACTTGGCTTCCCAATTCCAAAAAAGATGACAAGCACATCCGAAATACAGACAGTTTGTACCAGACCTGGAGAGAGGCGGAGATACAGTTAAAGAAAGTGAAAAAGTAACAGATGATGAAAAGTAAAGGCAGACCAAGCAACGAGAGAAGTGTTTCAGGGTGCAGAGAGAGAGAGAATTAAGGTAATAGAAAAGCAAAAATGGTGGCAGTAAATGTAAGACTTTTGGAGGATTGACTTAGAATAAAGAAGAGCCTGAGAGACAGAAGTCAGAGAAATGTCTCAGGTGAAAGACATAGGGACATGGAAAGATCAAACCTACATCAGAGTGAAACACTCCTCTAGCCTGCTCATTCAACTCCAGCCCTTTCATCATTGCTCTCAGTACATGCTCATTATATATAGACCGCTGCCTTAGTGTATAACTAAGTAACTCTGTGATCACAAGGCTGACATATGGCAGCTTTCTAATTCAATTCACTCCACCCCTGTGTAGCCTGCTGGTGGTATGACCCAACTCCTCTTAAACTTAAGTTTGGGAGTAAAAATGGGTTGCTGGCTTTTTCTCCAGTGGATAAAAATACATAAGTGTCCAGCCCAACAAGACATTTAATCTTCCTCTTACGACAAGTGAAACATCTGTCCGAGGACTGAAGAAACTCCTTTTCCCTGTGCAAATAAAGTTGTTTTTCAAGAAGCTAACTCTTCTTTCTTGAAAACCCCCAAACAAAGTTAAAGGAACAGTTTGACATTTTGAGAAATGTGCTCTCTTGCCATGAGTTAGATGAGAGTACTGATATCACTCTCATATCTGTGCAATAAATATGAAGCTACAGTCTGCAGCCAGGTAACTTAGCTTAGCATACAGACTGGAAACAGGGGGAAACCGCTAGCCTGACTCTATCCAAAGGTAAAAAACCCACCTACGAGCACCTCTGAAGCTCATTAACATATTATATCTTTTTTTGTTTGTTTGTACAGAAACCAAAGTGTAAAAATTACCAGTTACACAGAAGTCAATGCGCCAAAAAACAGTCCAGCACATAACTTCCTGTAAAACCGCAACTTGCTGTTTTTACTCTTTGGTTTTTGAACAGATTAAAAAAAAACCAGATCTAATATTTTAATTACTGAACTTTAGAGGTGCTGGTATGTGAATGTTTTACCCTTGGACAGAGCCATGCTATCTGTTTCCTCGTCTCAAACTTTAAGCTAAGCTATAAGGTAAGATAACTGTATCCTGGCCACAGCCTCATATTTAGGGGACAGGTGTGAGATTGGTATCAATCGTCCCATCATATTTACTAAAGTTGTTCCTTTAAAACAATAGACTATGATAACATTATGAAGCTGAAAACAGCTCTGTCTTCCACTATGTGTCTGGATAGGCTAAAAGGTAAAAACCGGGATAAAAATCATTTACCTCTGCCTTGACTTTATGGGACACACACTCAATCCCAGCCAGCCCATGCCTGTTCTCACTCTCAGCATATACACACACTGTCATCCAGCCCTCTTTTAACCCTCTAATATCATCAATTATGGTTGGGCTGTTTTCATGTGGTCGGGGTGGCACGCTTGTATGTTCAGAGAGCCACCGTAGACATGTATGCAGGCTGGTCTGGAACATATGTACTCCATATGTGAACTTTAAGGTGTATACTTGTACATGTTTGTCATTATATGGTCTAATGATAGGTATTGAATAGTTTTATTTTGTAATCTCCCGTTTCTTACACCCCTCACCTTTAATACAGCACAGCCTGAAATATAGATGTGCACAAGTTCAGGTTTTAAATTATTCACACTTTGCTGCAACTAAATAATAGATCATTAAGTAAGCGTTGGCTATCGCCCCACTATAAGCCTTATCACAATGCTGCTTTAATTGTAAGCGGTAAATTTAGCTTTTGTTGACTAATCAGTTTATGTTCACTTGTATGGAGCTCTGCCTGCAGCAAAATATATTTTCATGCCTGACTTAGTTATCATGGTAAAGCCACCATAAAGTACAGTTCCACACATCACACAGCATTGCCAATGCTCGTGACCAATTAAATCCTAATTTACTGTAATGCCTAATGTAAAGTCTTTTATCAACACGGTGAGATGCAAATTCATTTGTAAAAGGCACTCTGTGTGATCTGTTGCTTTTACTAAACAACATGGATTAAAGGAGTTTATTTGGATCAAAGTGTAACAGTACAAAACAGTGTAGTAAACAAAGAAAATCATAGATTTTCTCTCTGCCTTAGCAGAACCTTCTAATTTTTTAAAATAATATTTCAGTTTTGTATAATTAGAGTCCCCGTAGCTCACCTGTCAACCTGGTAGTCACAGTCATTGTAAGTGATGTTTATATTCTACATAGCAATTATTAGGTCAAATGACCTTGTGAGTGGCTCTGCTCCATGCCTCTGTTTTCCTTTCCATCTTTTCTAAAAGGAGTGGGTAATCCATCCACCTTAAAGATTTTATTTGTTTTGTTTTGACACTGATGAGAGGCAGGAAATTGGATGGAGAGGTGCAACATGGTGCAAAACAAGCCGCATTTCCAACCCAGATGAAGATACATGGTATCTGCATCAGCAGATTTATCTTCCTCATTGCCTTAATCCTATCGCCCATCTCTCTCATTTCACCTACTCACTTTCCATACTTTATTCTTTCAGTCTTTCTTCTTCCATTTCTCTGTGCCTCCATCACTTTTTGTCCATCTGTGTCTTTCTCTGTTTTCTCTTCTCTCCCACCCTCTCTCTGTCCCGAAGCCCTTATCCCCATGCTCTCTTTTTCTCCCTGTCTCTTATTCCCTTTCTTGCAGTTTCAGTTCTGTCTCTGTTTTCTCTCTCCCCCATCCTTTCCTCCCCACTTGTGTGTCTGGGCTGCCGACTGAACTAGTTCATGTAGAGCTTGCTAGCTGATGGCGTCATTTCCCCTGTTTAATTGATGTTGTTTGATAGACACAAGCTGCTTGTTGGAACTCAGGCAGGTGGTAACAAAATCGTAGGAGCCTAACCAGAAACAAGAACAAGCGGAAAATCAAGAGGTAAGTACATTTTTGGGATGAGTGCGATTTCACGTTTGGGGACACAAAATGGTTTAATTCATTAGTGATTGGCGTTTGGCATTTTCACAGTGTGTACAACTTTAGTTTCAGTCTGATTGAGTTTTTTAGCAAAGTTAGAAAAGTGCGGTAAAATACTGTAGAGGGAGCGGCACAATTACATTAACACACCATTGAACGCTGAGGAGAAATTAGACTGACTGCTGGCTCCAGTAAGTCCCAGTCAGCAGAACAGAAATGGGACAAGTAACTGAAACATTAGCGTAACAATACAAATCTACGTTAAAAAATAATAAAATAAAGGCTGTGATAGATGTCCATCATTACAAGGAAAGGAGTGGGAACACATTGGCAATTACTCAATGTATTTTTCCTCCAACTTCTGTTCCTAAAAACACATTATATTATTCAACTCAGCTATATCATTGTGGGTCCAGTCCCCGCTGCAGGCTGCTGGACATCTCCATAAACTCAAAAAGAGGGATACATTTCAGTTTTACAAAATTATAAAGCACAAAGAACCAGATTGGGGTGTTAACATAAGACTTATATAAAAATGCAAGATGTGTGTGTGTCTGTGTGTGTGTGTGTGTGTGTGTGTGTGTGTGTATGTATTTGTGCTCGTGCTTTTGTATAGTGATATTAATCACAGTGAAAGTATTGCTTAAAGGGAGAAAAAAGGAGGAAACAGTAGTGATGAACTGCACTTGGGGACTATTTTCCTTGCAATACTCCGGGTAATTTTGGACTGCGTAAATGCATGTATGAGACACACTGATAGAAAGAACACAGGCGCATATCTTTATATGAAAAGAAGATATCTATATACACATGTATGCATATTTCTAATTAATATTTGCGTGTTGGAGGTAATAGAATTTTTATAGTGGGTGTACAATCAAATTACATCATACAGTAAATTAACATGGTGTGCATAGTGTGTGTGTGTTTGGGAGACATGTATGGTGTAATACAGGCAGAGATTGGGTTTGATTTGACTTTTTTTTTTTTAGGCTTTATTTTCAAAAATTCAATGTTTTCACAATTACACCAGATGGGAATCCACCGCTATGACTTGTTTCATTTGCAGCAACTTCTCCTTTCTAAATTATGCAACAAACTCCAGAGGTGCAGAAGAAGCGTAGACATGGTTAGACAAGAAATATTTCCATCATTGCTGTGGTGAAGATTTATGTCATAGGCAAGTGATTGATTATAAGAAACCACTTCTCATTTTGTTTTTGACATTCCATTTCAGATGAAAGCGCAGTGCCACCTTTGGTAATGCGGGCATCATCTGGCCTACAGAGTGCATTTTCATTTTCACAATTCACTATGAGATCTGGCAGGATACACAGGGATTCTATATGTGTATGTGTATGTATGTTTGTGTATGTGTGTGTGTGTGTGTGTCTGTCTGTCATAGATCTGATTGTTTTTTTTGCCTCCTGATTAATCAGCAACTTCATTTCAACGTTGATCAATAACCCAGGGGGCAGATGGAGGTGGTCCACATCTCATCTGAAACTTTTGTGTGCATCTGTTTGAGTGTGTGTTCCTGTGTGTCATGTTGGAGAATCACCCAGTTTGAATGTATGTATCTGTTAAAAAGCTTTGTGTGTGAGTGTGTGTGTGTGTGTGTGTGTGTGTGTGTGTGTGTGTGTGTGTGTGTGTGTGTGTGTGTGTGTTTTTAGTGAATGGACACAGTCTTGAATGCTACAGTATATTAGGTGCGTGTATTTGTGTACATAGCCTTCTGTCCCAAAGACACGAAAACACTTAGCAATCGACTTTTGTTGTGATTGACGACGTGCTTAACAGCCAGAACACTGCAGCGACAGATGCTTTGATGCACTTGTATGGCAGTTAGCGCTATAATAACCTCAAGTGACAAGCAGGAGAATGTGTGTTTCTGGGATTCGGAAACCATTCATGTGGTTTCATGTGTCTGGGCACGACTGTAAGTGTATGTACAAGCAGGCAAGAATGTATCATCCTGCATATTTCAGCGTGTGTCAGTGAGATATAGTGTACTGTGGCTGTGATGATCATCTTTTCCTTTTCAAATTATCAAGGCTCATTTGCTCACAATCCTTCTCATCATCATTTAGTTCTGTTTCACATCTCCCCTATGGACTATACTCAGCATGACTTACAATTGCTTCTGTGGCCTGACACAATGAGTCTGAGGCAGCTCATGAATAATCAGGAGCTAATGCTTTATAACGTTGGAGATAAAGCAGAATGGCTTGATTAGTGGGCTACTCTGTAATCATGTCCAATATTTGAACTGTCTTCCCGAGTATATGAGAGGATTCTGAAATGGGATTTGGCCTCCATTAACCTTTATTTACTAATGGTTGTTTCTCTAATTAGTTTCTCTGGCTCCTTTCCAAAAACATCCTGAAACAAACTAATATCAGTCTGCGCAAGTATTTGTGGATGAATTATTCTATTATGATACCTTTCCAAGAAGCGAAAGTGTTTGGATTGTAGACTAAAATTAATAGCACACAAATAGAAATAGGGGTATGCTGTTATAAGAAAAACTAGTCACAAGATCAAAAGGTTATTGTTCCTCTTGGCTTTAAAGGAACAGTTTGTTGTCTAGTCAGTTAGTAGTCTACTTTCTTGCCCTGAGCTAGATGAGAAGGTTGATGGTCACTCTCATGTCTGTCTGTTAAACGTCTATCCAGCTACAGCGAAAGAGCAGTCTGTAAAGTCACAACTTGTCGTTTTTACAATTCAATTTTTGTCCCGCTTAAAGAAATGACAAGTAACATGTTAACTAGTGAGCTTTGAAGGTGCTGATGATTTTGTTACCTTCGGACAGAGCCAGGCCAGCTGTTTCCACCTGTTTCCAGTTTTTATGCTAAGCTAAGCTCACTGGCTGCTGTCAGTAACTTTATATTTACCGTACAGACACTGTAGTGGAGGGGTATCAATCTTCTCATCTAACTCTTAGCAAGAAAGCAAATAAGCATTTTTTCCAAAAAGGGCAAACTATTAACTGACAAACTTTAAGCACATTTACACTAGGGAGCTGCACAATACAGCCACAGGTTGCTGCTCTACTGGTTATCAAAGTATTGTTCAAATAATCCTACACACAATAGAGTAAATGAATGTTGATTAAGTAACACGTGTTAAATATTTGAATACAGTACAGCAGCAAGTGTGTTGCACTGGTGCTTACAGTTAGGTACATTGAATGCAGCCGGATTGACTACAAAGGGAAACAGTATAGGGAACAGTAACATGAGCCAAATCAGCATGAAGATGAACTAGCCTAGTTTTGAACTGGCTTTTGTGTTGAGCCAACTGATTGTCTGCCAAAGTCTTTGAAATACTTGACAGAGAGCAGCATGTATTGTTCATCTAGGGAGTCAGACCAAACGAGGCTTAAAAACTATGGTTATTAAGAAGTGTTTTGCCTCAAAAATGCAGTACAAGTGTCACACCCTGCTGCCTTGGTACTACAGGTAACCTTAATGTCCTACTTTTATTTTCCCAATCTTCCATTTCTCCATCGGGGCTTTGGGCGATATAATATTTGACTTCAGGCTTTATTTATTATATTCTTAGACCTTTGGAAGACTTCTCTCAACTTGGTATCAACTAACAGGCATCAACTCAAAATTAGTCTGACCCTGGCTATATAAAATATGGTATTCTGAAGTAACATCTGTATTGCACATTCTCATTTCTCAAGAAAAGGGATTGGTCAAGAAAGATTGATATCATGATACCTATTCACACAAATTGGAGGGAAAAAAACTTATATTTTTTCATTTGCTTAAAGAGGCTCTTGTACCTGAGGCCAAGAGCAACAGTACCATATACCAGCTGGCTATTGTATGTATGCAATGTACCTCACTATGAAGTTGTGATCAGATAAATGTTTTTTTTTTAGTCTCTGCTGAGATGCAAAGCTGGGCTGTGGGCATCAGCAGCAAGACAGCTTAAAGGGCAAAAGGAGTGATGCATTGTTCACGTTCAATGCATCTCTAATTAGAGCTAGTTTGCTTGCCTGGAGTAACAAGGATGGCAATATTATAGAAATATTAAAATGAGAATGGGCTCTAGAAAGTTTGCCTTTTCTGAAATAGAGTGTGTGGTTGTATATTGTATATATAGGTTTTTGCAGGACCAAGCTATTTATATTTGACATATTTTTTAAAAACCAAAGATCACATGAAACATAAACAAGACTCATTCCAGTAATATATAACTAACAGAACTGTAACTAATGTTTTACAGTTTCTTGAGTGTGACGCTAAAGAACCAACTTAATATTTCATGGAAAAAAGCAATTATCCTCCAGGCAGAAACGGTTCACACTGCTGCTTTCAAAGACGCCTGTGCACTATATATGCACTGCATATTCATAATTTTCAGCTACAGTATATCACAGTAGTAAGACGGTGGCTCCGTTTATTCTCTCATTGCCATAGAAACTGGGTAGACATGTAGCTTTCTCTGAAGATATCATTGTGACTTTTTTTGGGAAATATATAGTAGTGAGGCAGGCGGACACACACACACACACACACACACACACACACACACACACACACACACACACACACACACACACACACACACACTGTGAGGTGATGGGGGAGGGTTAGTAGGCACTGAATCTGTAATGCTGTGATGCTGAGCTGAGAGAGGAGGAATTACACAAGAGTTAGTTAGGGAGCAAGGAATGGCGTGTGGCAGAGACTAGTTCTGAAAAAATACTGGGATCTGGAATCTGGAACAGTGTATTGTTTAACTTTTTAGTTTAAAAGTATTTGGATTATGTTAATTGACTTTGAAAAAATTACAGTGAGTTGAATTCCTTTATACATATACTTATTAAACAAGTTGTTAGAACTTTTTCCCATTTATAGCCAGTGTTCCCATTTCTCTTCTGACTCACTATCCAGATTAAAACGATGGCACGTTGAAATACAGTATTTCCAGCACACTTTTTTCTTTAGTAAAGTTTGACGGCAGAAAGAAATTAAAAAAAAAACAAAACACAAGTTTCTTCCGAAATTTAAGAGCAAAACTTTTTTTTTTGTTGGAGAAATCACCAATTTGTGCACTGAACATTAGTGCCAGCAAATGAAAGTGAACGTCCTGACAAACACAAATTAGTTTAGAGTATATGTTGTTAATTACACCACGGTTTGGTTGAAATCAACAAGACCATGCATCCGACAGGTCAATAAAAAGGCATTCTGAGAAGGGAAAGAAAATCCTTAAAAGAATTTGACAAGGTAGGTTGACGATTAAGGCATCGAAACTATGAAAAAACTAATAAAAATAAATAAATCTTGGGACACACCAAACATCATAGGTTGATAACTTCCAACACAGTAAGACTGTTAGAGGATCAGTTTTCTTTACAGCAGTTTCTGCACCTTAAATGATAGGTCTAGTGATGTCTTATATTTTTCTTACAGTGAAAAAAATCTCATGGACAACCAAAACCCACAATTAGTTGATTCTGCTAACAATTAGGCAAAGCCTGATAATGCTTATTACTGCTGTGTCATAGAGCTCCATTTTTGCTCAAAAACTATTACCGCACAACATTGCACTACCTGAACATTTTCCTTCGTTACTGTGATCACGGGCCCCATAGTTTATTTTGAGTCGGTCCCGCGTACAACTACACGCCGTCAGAAACACTCAGCAGAGCACCAAATGTGCAGTAATCCGTGGCTGAAAATAGTCCCCGACAAATGCACAATTTACAGTCAAAAGTAACAAAAATACAGAATACTGACAGCGGTATCCTTTAAATAACAGAGGAGATGAAAGAGAATGTGGTACTTTTGCCTTTGTAATTATTCTGAAGGAGAATATATCTCCATGTTCAAACACAACCCAGCATCTTGTTCATTAACAAAGTAATGTAATATTACATGCACAGCCATTCACAGAATCCTCAGTTCTATTCATTGCTGGACTTTACTCTTCTGAACAGTTATCACAGAAATCTGTGTAGAGACATGGTGGATGTGTTTGGCATCTGTATGTCCGCTTATGTGCTTATGTGTCTTATTCAATCATGCATATTCTGTCATGTAGTGTGTCAAGTCTGCTTGTTTGTCCAGCTATGAATTTGCACTTATGCATTTAACTGGAATGCATTTGGATATGGATGGTTTTGTGTGTGTGTGTGTGTGTGTGTGTGTGTGTGTGTGTGTGTGTGTGTGTGTGTGTGTGTGTGTGTGTGTGTGTGTGTGTGTGTGTGAGAGAGTGAGAGTGAGAGAGGGAAAGATGTTCCCTCAGGGTGTGAATTAGCTTGCAGTGTAAAGGCCATGCTTCATGCTGAGACAGAACTCTGATCAACTGTGTTGAAAAGACAAATAATGTACACTCCTCTTCTCCTCTCACTCATTATTTACACTGACTCCAGCACTCCTCTCCCTCCTCCTGCTCCTTTTGCCATCTTCACAGCACCCATCCCAACCATCTCTCTTGTCGCCTTCCATTCTCCCTCCTCCCTTTCTCATTCCTCCTCGCTGGCCTCCATCCTCTCCTCCTCGTCTCTGCTGTTTCATCTCTCCTTGTCGCCTCCTCACCCGCTCATCTCATCTCATTGGAAGATATCTTTCTTGGCCACCTCCTGTGTAGAGAGGGGAAGCAAGGCGAAACAGCACTTAATGAATCAACAAAGAAATTGCATACACTATATTTTTGGGTCTCTGGTATAACACACTCACAGTTCAAATGATACAGTAATCTCTTTGTGTATTTAGAATTTTGACCCTTTCATACTGATCTTTGACCTTTTTCGTCATCAACAAAAAATCCAAACAATTTTGGTTCCAGTTTCTCAGATGAGAGAATTTTCTGATTCTCTTTCTTTTTTTAAAAAACTTGATTGTAAATTTAATATGTTTGGGTTTCAGACCTGTCATTGGACAAAACTGGCAATTTAAAGACATCTTCACAGTTTTTTTTTTTACATTTCAATAATGTAATAATGAAAATAATCATTGGTTGCAGCCCTGAACTTGTAAAAGGCAAAAACTTTCACTTGCCTCCATCCATTTTCCATCTTCATCTTACTTCTTTTTGGCAGGACCTCAACAGCATGGCCAGCCCTATAAACTCAAATGCTAGTGACTGACTGAGTGAGTGATAAAGTTACACCACTGGTCAGCCGGCCGAGTGTTGGTGTTTCCCCATTTGTTGTTGCTGTTTCAAAACGAATTGGTTTCATCAGGTGGGGGTTTAGAGGTAGTGTTGCCAATTTAGCGCATTTATCACTAGATTTTCCGACTTTTCACAACCCTTCAGCGACTTTTCTTCAAAATAGCACCTGGTGGCAAATCAGATCCGACTTTTTGGACAAACCACAGCTACTTTCTGTAGAAGAGGGTCGCCGGTATTGCCCCGCGAGGGAGAGCTCAGGCTTTTCCCCTCCGCCACCTTCTCTATGTGTCTCATTCAGTTGACCGCACGGCAGCTGACACCGACGTGAATGAGCTTCTAACTTTCTCTCTGAGGCATCATTTTACAAGTAAATCTAGCCGAAATCACAGCACAGCCGTCGTCTTTAACTAGTGTCTGCGGAGATTTTTATTTATTGATTTATTTATTTTACAGACGACGTTACGGTTATAAAATCAGGATTTAGCAATGCAGAGCAGCAGCTTGGAAATGGCTTGGGAGTGACTGCTGGTTAACGTGTCGTCTCAATGGGCCGCGTTTCGGTCACTATTTCACACTTGTTCCGTTGTCTGACAACAGAAACAGAAAAACATGTAAATGAGAACAACTTTATTGCTAATTCAGATGTATTAAATTACTGTAAATGTGAGCACAGAGAGTAGGAGAGAAGAAGACGGATAAAGGGCGATCCAGCCGTAATTAGGTTTTGACCTAGTCTTGTTTACCTCTGCTGCTTTTCAGCTCAGCAATGTTCCTTCTATTGCTGTTGCTTCTCTTCTCTTCTCTTCTCTTCTCTTCTCCAGTGCTCTGCGTAGGGGTGATGCTGCTGGGAGTGCATGCTCCTTTGGTTCACATTCATCCTGTGTCCCCCAACACACACTTACACACAGGCACAAACACACACACACACACACACACACACACACACACACACACACACACACACACACACACGCGCGCGGTAATAGCCACTGTCTAGCCCTGTGCTTACCCCCCCCACTCCTGCTCACATTAGCTCATCCTTCCTCAGCCTCCATCTCTTTTTTTTCTTTTCTCAGTTTCACATCTTTCTCCCCCTCTCTCCGTCTCGTTGTTTTGCACAAGAAAGAGAGAGAGAAAGAGGAAGAGATGCTCCATGCCAGAGAGAGAGAGAGAGAGAGAGAGAGAGAGCGAGCCAGCGGGTGAAGTGCGCGTGCTCTGTCGCCGCCGCCGCCGCTTCAGAGGAGGAGAGACGTTTATTCAGTTGCTGAATGAGGGACGAAACGGAGGGAAGGGTGAACAGATAGAGGGATGAGTGAATGAATGAATGAACGGATCCCGACCTGGGCTTCTTCTAGAGTACCGAACCGGTGAGAGGACACAAACACCGTGTGTAGCCTATTACCATTGTTATAAATACGAATGTACTTGCATTTATCACAATTGTATTAGTTGCTGTGGTTGTCATATTTGAGCCGTGTGTGTGACACAAAGTGTACAGATATGTGGAGCGCGTGGTGCATTCACTTTGACAGTTCCGTTAGTGTCCCGCAGTGTAATTTGCACAGATCGGTGCATGCGTGCGTAAAGAGGGAGCACAAAACCTGTCAGGGCGAGATCAGGCGGAGGGTGAGCGGGAGAGAAACGGGAAGCTGATGGAGAAACCGCCGAGGAATCCGTTGGACATGCGTGACCGTGGGTCTCTCCCAGGTGTGCACGACACCGCAGAGCCGTTCCCCTGTCCGAGAGACGCCTTCAGCACAGATCCAATTAAGCATTTATCCAGCGCGCAGTCTTCTCAGCTGAGAAAGAGCGTACGTGCGTAAACCGGGGGTCTCTGACCGGCGCCTCTCTCTGCTGGGGGGGAGAGCGTCGGTGGAAAACGGTGAGTGACATTTCCCCAAAGCTGCCGGGGTATATCCTCGTTGGACCGGGTTGTGGACCGCCCAGGCCGGTGAGGGAGGATGAGGTCAGGGTTAAGGATGGCGAACACACCCAGGTCTAGAGGGACCGCGCGCACCGGGTCAGGGTGCACGGAAGGAATGGATAGGCAGTGATGGTGGTGTTGGTAGCGTGCCGGTGATGATGATGATGATGATGATTATGATTATGGTGATGGTCATGATGATGGTGCTGTTCTTGATGAGGAAAAAGGTTGTGGTGGGAGTTTTGATGATGATGATGATGATGATGATAACTGAGATAGGGGCAGCATGATGATGATGAAGATGAAAATGGTGCCAGTAAAAAAACAATAAAAATACTGGTGATGATGATAGTTGTGATGAAGATGATGACGGCTATGGTTCTTGTTGAAAATAGTTGAGGTGGCGGTAGTTTTATGATAACGGCTGAGATAATGATACTATGATGGTGGTGTTGAAGATGACGATGATGTTGATGATAATGGTGCTGGTGATGATGACATGGTGGACGTTTTGATGATGATGATGATGGTGGTAGTTTTATGATTATAGCTGAGCTTATGGCAGCATGATGATGGTTATGGGGACTTTTTTAATAATGATAAATAGTTAATGAAAGATATGTCACCCTCTCAATAATTCAAGGACCCAAGCTGTCTAAGGAAATGTAGGCTAAAAATTAATTTGCGTATCTGGAGCCATGTTTCAGCTTACATCAGCAACAATAAGTCTTTGTGTTAAGCGGCTTTGATGCCGTCTAGCTGTTACTGTCCAGTGGGCATTTAATGACTGCAAGAGCCGACGTGGGCCACGTCTGCAGGGTGGCAATACGGGAGGCAATTCACACGTGCACAGGGTCAGAAATTTATTTCAGTGTTTTTTGGCAGCAAGATTAAACGATGTAATGATTAAAATAAAATAAAATGGGACAATCTTTAGTTTAGCTGTTAGAAAAGTTGTTATGTTTTACAGGCCAGGCATAGAAACACCTATGCGATTACATCCTACCCTTTATATTTGTGCTCTCAACTAACTCGGACAAAGCAATAGTATGTTTTGGGCTTCCTGACATGCTTTTCATCTGTTCAGTTATTCTTCCTGGGTGATCTGTGACTGTAAATGACTGCAAGCCCAGAGAAACCAGGTGTCTGGAAGTAAAAACACATGCATTTATTCATTATATTTGTCAGCGGCCTAATCCTAGAAATGTCAATATTGACATTGATTTGGTCAGGCCGTCACATTTATAGTCTGCCTCCAGTCATTTGTTTTTTTTGTGTATGCACATATTACATGCTGCCTCTCTTCCTGACTTTCTCTCTTTCCGTCTGCGTCTTCCTTTCCTTTCCTTTCCTTTTCTTTCCTTTCCTTTCCTGTGACTATATCCTCCACTAATCCATTAATGACTTAAACAACACACTCACTTCCCAGCTGGAGAACGTGGTTACCCACATCTCGGCTTCTATTCTTGTCCATGTTAATCTGGTTATGGGTTTCTCTGTCTCGGGTTACTTGTGTTGTTACCGGTTACTGAACCCAGGGATTCCGCTACTGTCTTGATAGCATGTCCGTCCAATGGCAGGGAGGGACAGGAAAGTCCCTGTGGTCATAATCCTCTTCTCTCCTGTGTGTGTATGTTGTGTGAGTCTTTTAAATGCTGTTAGTAGTGTCAATGGGGGGAGTTGTTAGCCCTGGAGATACGTAAATGCCTCGTGTTGTGAACGGTGTGGCAGGGGGGAGACAATGTTGTCAATGACAGGAAAGCAGAAAAAGAAGAAATAAAGAAGAAGAACAGGAGCAGGGCTTCTATAAAGGCTACCAGAAGATAAAAATGTCATTTTACAATCATTTATATTATCTTTTTGTTTTTTTAATTAAACAGTTGATTTTATTGACACAGCAGACTGTCATGGGTGTTTGCTGTCACAGTTAGAAATGGTGGACGGTCCATTGAGGTGACGCATAACATTCAAATCTTTAAAATACTGACCAATTATTTTTTATGGCCAGTCTAAGGCCATCAGGGCTAAAACAGGTCCTGATGGTGGTGTCCTTATTGATTCTGAAAGTCATAATTTTAAAATTGCCGATATTGGCCACTCCTAGTATCCCTAAGTCCCAAAGTGTTCAATATTAAATACATAAAAAAGACATTATTAAATAAAAATTAAATTAATAAATTGTATAAAATAAATCAATGAACCTTATAAGTTGTGAAATAATTGAGGTAGTAATTTACACCCAACCTTGATGATATTTTAGCATTCTTAGCTTGGCAGGGATGCAAGCTTGGTTTATTACTCAGCATCAAAGTGAAGTGACGATGTTAATGGTGTTAGCTAGCCCCTGTTGAGCTACCACAGAGAAATTTTGTGTTTTTGCTCATTTGAGAGTTTTATAGCTTTCCCTGAAGAACATTTTCAGATTCAAAATGCTTTCAGGGTAACACTTAATAAACCAGTTAGGTGCTGCTTGTAACACCGGCTGATTCAGAATTAATTTGACATTGCTGTTGTTGTTCTAGCCAACAGCAGCAAACTAACACTGCTAACACTTTCATACGGAATAATATTCCAAGCTCACAACCCAATAAAAAGATAGGTTAGTTAAAATGTCTGTGTTCTGTGTTTATTTACATCAGCAGCCTCTATTTGGTTGATTCAGAATAGTGTTGGCATTGTAGCTGCTCTAGCTAACAGAAGCTAACTGGCTCAGTTTGATAGCAGTTGTTGAGCTAGCTTGATTAAGAGAAGCAATAGGTCTACATTACAGAAAAGCTTCACTGGGAAAAAAACTATTAAAAAAAGACTGCTGAAAAAGCACATTTTAAAACATAATTCTCATAATGAATTCCATTAAAACTATTATTATTAGCCTAAAAATAAAAGTCATGAAAAATAACGAGGTGTTTTAATATTTCATTAAATTATTAATTTGTGGGTTAATTTACGCAATTCTTTAGTGTTAGACTATTATTTACATCACAAGTACTTTTTAAAATTTAATTTAATATTGAACACTTTCGGGCTCCATGTTTGTATTCCCATGCATTTTCCCTACAGGAATCATTAAACTTTCAGCTCCCTGATGATGCTTTCTAACCAACTCGCCCACATCATTTTAATTTAGTTTATTTTGAGTTGGAAGAGTGGCTTGATTTGAAATTTTAAAAAAGTCCACTCCATCTCCTTCATCAATTTAGACTATCATTCAATAAGGATAATTTCAGGAGGCATTTTAATCTTATTGCAGCCTAACTGTGAGTTCCCCCTGGAGGTTCAATCCATCGCATCCTGCCTACAGGTTGATTAATTAAGTCACTATAACAACAGAATGTGAGGACAGTGATATATCATAATGTTCATCGCTTCTCTAGCTGTTGCACAAAGTCATTGGCCTATCTTGTTCTATTTATGCACGTGTTACATTCATGGAAATTGCCAACACACTGTCTGCTCTGCCCAAACACCACATCACATATTGGCACCTCAACGCTTGCTCGACTGGTAGAGTGTACTGTGAATGAATGCAAAGGATTCGTGCTTATATTATCAAACTATAGTCTATCAAACCCAAAACGTTCAGTGCCAGTGCAGGAGTTTGTTAAATTCAGCTATGCAATTGGAAAATATAGTATGACGCCTGATATAGTGGAAGACTGTTGGGAAATAGACGAAAAATTAAAAATGTGCATAACATAATGTGACTAATGCCGAGAAGAATTTAAGATCAAAGAAATATACCACTATCAAATATCAAAGGAAACTAAATACTCTGTTAAACTATCAATAATCACTTACACAGATGGTTGGAATAATATAGGTTCCAAATATATTCTGGATGAAACACCCTCCGAGTTTAAAAAAACAATTAAGATGAGTAGTGCCGACCTAATATCACCCTGATTTCCCTAACGGGGCCAAACCGGTTGGCCAGGCCCATCACATCATTCATTCCACTCAGTTTCCAATCACTCCCAAAGCATCACTTCAGGGATTCATTTGACACGTTTATTGCCAAATGGTGTGATTTCCAAGCTGGACAGCAGTTTCCAACGTACCAACAGTGATCTAACTTGCACGGCAGACTGATTTGGCCCTCACGCTTGTTTACCTCACTTACTCCTTCAGAGGGAAAGTGGCTAATGATGAACCGAGCTGTTAATAGCCTGTAGCACTGAATGCAGCATGCAGCATTTTTCTTAGTTTTGATATTGACCAAACCAGGGAGCTTGATCAAAGACAAGACAGTGGGATCTTGCAGTATTAATGTCATCCCAACAATAGTTAGTGTTATATCACTTAGAAGCGGTAAATCCATTGTTTGAACTCATGCATTTACCACATCCAATACATAATGCAATCCTTATGTAAAATATATTTAAACATATTTATTGAAGGTTGAAGTTATTTTCCCTATAAAGCCATACACACAGCCATAAAGACACCTTGTTCCTAACACCTTCTTGAATTGTGAATACATAAATCTCCAGATATTATTTATATATATGTGTGTGTGTGTGTGTGTGTGTGTGTGTGTGTGTGTGTGTGTGTGTGTGTGTGTGTGTGTGTGTGTGAGAGGGCAGGCAAGGTGAAGTTACAGAGAGTGGTCTGTTAAAGGAGAAATCCACTTTAATATCTTTATTACTTTGGTGTTAGACCTTGCCCAGATGTAAGTGGCAAATGTAGATAACATGTTTGCAGAAACATCAATTTCCACTTATTCGTCACAGTTCAGCCAGATCTAGCAAGTTCTCCAATGACAGTTACCTCAGTAGATCAAAATTAAAAGCAGCAAAGGCCTGTATGGGTTTAACAGGACTTTCTTAAGCAGAAGTGACCAACTAAGTACCTCATATATGTGAAGGGATCAATGAGTGTACCACAAAGAAAACTACAACACTCAATCACAATATAATTCCCTTAGAGGTTCAATATGTAACATTCAGAAAACCCTTGGTATTAATGACCCTGGTGGTCGTTAAGTGAACTGCAGTCAGCATCCTGGTGCTTGCGCATGAGTACATACTCCATAGGTAAGCACGAGTGAGCAGCCTGGGCATTGGCCAAAACAGTGATGTAATGGTCAGACTGGGAAAGAAATTCAGCCCTGTATGGCACGTGGATAGAGGCAATTTAAGGATTACCAGAAGAAGGAGAAGGAGCAGTCTACCCTTCTGTCGCCACCAGACGATGTGGAGTTTTGAGAAGAGAGACCAGCGGCGACGTAATGGCTAGTGCATGGAAGGAACATCTACTGGCAGTGGTGTGATGCTCCTGGACCTATCTGCAGGAACATGCACGTGGCACACTCCCCACCCCCAATGACAGGCACACAGAGAGAGCTGGTAAAGTGACTGAAAGGGATGGTAAAAACTTGATTTTTTGACAGTCCTGGATTTGTCCTGGTAGGCCCAATGTCCGACTACACAAGACTGAATGTGATTGACTTGCTTATGTTGATAGATGATAGATGTTATTATACTTTGACTTTGACTATAAACTATATTTGACTCTCCAGTGCTGGCCCAGGGCTAAAACGAAGTGTGGAGTAACCTCAGCATATCACACACACTTGAACTGCTGACATTGTGTGCGAGACACAGTGACCGTTTCTGTGAATCTGTCTTATGTGTCTGTCTTATGTCCTATGTGTCTATAGCTGTCTATGTGTCGGTCTTTGTGCGCGCGCCATGATTTAAAAGGTAGACTGTCCCGGAGATGTTATTATGGCTGTCGGCGATGTTGTTGTTGCTTTAAATTACATTTCAAGGATGGCTTGATGCTTGGCAGCATGAGACTGCGCTAAGTGGAGAAAAGTGACTAAGGTAGTTATGATTTGTGAAAGATAGAGGAAGAGACAGAGAGGAGGAAAAAAAAATCCAGCTTCCTTTTCTCAGTCGCTCCCTGAGGCCAGATTCATCACAGTCTGATCTTTTGAATTCATGAATTGCAAGCAAGATATGAAATGGACAATCACAGATGTATCCAATCAACTGTGAAAATGGGCACAGATGAAGAATACATTGACCTTTACAGCTTTTCTGAATGGACAGGCTTGAATAGGCATCATGTGACACGGACAGTTGCAGAAAGAATTGTGTGTGTGTTTTTTTTTTTTTTTTTTTTTAGGAGAAATCACAAGAAATAAGCAAAACTGAGGAGAGTCCGAGCCTCTTTGGTGTCACTACTGGTTGTCGAACAGATGAAGCACTTGTTTCTCAAACACAGATTTACATTTACATCTACATTTCCCCTCCCTTCCCTGTGCTGTTATTTCTCTTTCTCTTTGCAATTCCACCCTGTTTGTACTGCTTTTACTCTTAAATTTTCTCCATATCTCCTGTCTCCATGTCTGTCTCACTCCCTCTCTGTCCTCCCGAAGTTCAGCTCTCGTATGTCCCTCTCTCTAAATGTTTCATCTGCTCTCTTCCAGTTAGTTTTCATGCTAAAATGTCAGGCTATAGTCTTGTTGTGTGGCAAAATACTTTTTACAGTGTTAATCTGTAAATGAAAACTATCCAAGCACATTGGCCTACTCAGACATACATGCCTTCATCACCAAACTAGAAATCAGAGCCACAATCAACAGGTGGAGCATCAAGTGCATCAGACAGCCCTTATATTACGACTAAACAGTTTGAGACAGAAACAAAATATTCAAATTGCAGGCCTTAAAGCCAAAACAATAAGGTGAAAGATACTAAAATGCTCTGTTGAGCTGAAGGGAACTCTGTGGGTTCATCATTGTGAGCAGCTTCTTTCATTTTACACAATCATTTCACGCATTGTTGATGTAGAAATATTATAAAATCAGACTTCCTACATAATGTAAAATCCCTGTTTTTCTGATATAAGAATGGTAATCATTTTAAAAACCTTCAACCCTAGTAACAATTTAGTCGTCACATAAATTCTATACAGAAATGATCAAGCTTACAGTGTTATTAGATTTATCATGAAAGTGGAACAAGAATAGTTACATTTTCTGTATTTCCCTTTGTCTCCTTTCTCCTCTTTTGCTGTCACTTTCATTTCCTTCCCTCTCTTTCCTCTCTTTTCCTTCCCTCCTCTATAGTCTCTGCCGCATCTTTTTTCTGATCACCTCCACTCTTGTCATTTCACTCATCAGGTTCACTCCCATCTGTCATCCTCTGTCAGTCTCTCTCTTGTTCTATCCTCTCACATCCCCAAATTCCCACTCTTTCTGTCTCTCTGCCTCTCCCCTCTCTCTCTCACCTTTGTTTCCCAGCTTGCCCTATTACTCTCTTCTCACCTTGTGCACTTCTCCATCTTTTGTCTGTCACTCCGATCTTGGGTTGTTTACTACCTTCATCCCTATGCCTCACCTCTCCCCTGTCTTCTCCCCCATCACTCCCATATGTCATTATACTGTCATTTCCTGCCTGGCTCAACATCCTTTTCAATCATTAGAAATCTTACCCTGTCCTGCTCTATAACACTTTATCTTACATTATATTTTCTAATTACGTATCCATTTTGTCTTTTCTCTCCTGGTTGTTTCAATCCTTCTCTTGCCTGGCCTCTTCTTCTTTTCATTTGTGTGTAATCTGTCACAGCAGCATAAACCCAAACCTTGCTTATATAATCTGATAAGAGTCCACACACACATATAAGCTGTCCAGCCACGTTGCATGCATGGCTGCAGGTTGTTTCGGCATGCAATGTGTGTGTGTGAGACGGTGTGTTCACAAGTGCATGCATGTGTGATTGTGAAATCTTGCAAGTGTCACCTTCATTGGACCGTGTGGTTTGTATGTCTGTACTTGTACTTCTATCTTTGTGAGGACTAGATTGAATTTTAGACCTTAGAAGTGGGGACATTTTGGCTGGTCCTCACAGCTTTAAGGGGCTGTTTTAGGTGCAAGACTTAGTTTTTTGGTTCAGGTTAGAATCAGGTTTAGGTCAGGGTGAGGGTAAGGGTTGGGGCTAGGCATTTGGTTGTGATGGTTGAGGTTAGGGTAAGGGAATAGGGAATGCATTATGTCAATGAGTGTCCTCACAAAGGTGGAAGTACAAGTATGAGTGTGTGGAGGAAGCATCCTTGTGTCTGGTGATATTCTAATTGGATTAAAGAAGGGATGAGGATCGTAAGAGCGATAGATGGGAAAACAATAAAAAATAAAATGTTGCAGCAGTGGACAACAGGCGCTCTTAAATACCCATAATCCACTCCATTGTCATGCTACTGCATCT
>NC_053411.1:7065000-7182500 GCF_016859285.1 Xiphias gladius
CTCTGAGCTTGAAGGTGCAAAATCTCAGTTTTGAGTAGGTTTATGTCAATAATGAAAGAACTATGTGTGAGATAGAGCCCTTTTAACAAATAGTACCCAAGTTTAAAGGGTTCAATAGTAATTGGACACCTGACTACTAAATTTTTCTTGGGCAGCTGTGTGTTTCAACATGTTGTTCAAGCGCAAAAGAGCTCAAATGTGGCTCAGAGTTGATTCAGATTTGCCATTTAGATTGAGGTGGAGTTGACTGTCAGTATGAGGAGTAAAGAGGTGACCATGAAAGTGAAGAATATAATAATGAGGCTCAAAAAAGCAAAAATCTATCAGAAATATCAAAAGTAGTTGGTTTGCCAAAATCAACAGTTGGGTACACTGTAAAAAAGCAGGGGAACACAGGAAAACTAGTAAATGGCAAATGAGCTGATAGACCAAGGAGGACAAGTCATGTGGATTAGAGGAAAATAATTTGCAAGGTGAAGAAAATCTCCTTTTTTCGACTATTAATCAAATTAATCGGGAAAATAACTGGCATATTAATCGACGGAGTTGTCATTATTTTTCATTAAAATGGTTAGTTTTCTGTAAAATTACTGCATGAAGACAACAAACGTAATTTTTAATAAACATAACATCGTGTTGGGATGCCTTTTTTTTTTTTTTTTAACTCGGTATCAGACTATTCTCCGGCCACGCTTCTGCTGGATTCCCCATACTTAAGGGAAAAATCTGTGATAGTAAAATCAATCGTAAAGATATTTTAAGTGAGCTGTTGAAGGGACCCTTAAACTGTGGTTTTCAAAAGAGTATGTCATACAGTGTGTATAGTCCAGCTAGCAAGACTGCGACCAAAAAGAACCCTGCTGATTCCTTCAGAAGCCTCCATCTGTTACGCAACATAGTGGTACCTCGAGTCATCAGTCTATGGGCACTTACAATGTCAGCGTTGACCAGTGTATCATGTGTAGTTTCCTGATGTATACAGATTGGTTTAAAGACATGGGTTGTAGCAGCAATAACATTGTGAGAATTTGGCCCTATATTTCTGACAGTTCTGACATAGGCTGTCTTTGGTTGACAAAGCTCTAAATGGTCTATCGACGAACATGTCTTTGACACCACCTTCGACTGAATTCGACCACACTATTCAACCACTCCTTCTCCT
Source organism: Xiphias gladius (assembly GCF_016859285.1). Lineage (NCBI taxonomy): Eukaryota > Metazoa > Chordata > Actinopteri > Istiophoriformes > Xiphiidae > Xiphias > Xiphias gladius. Next base: position 7,066,163 of record NC_053411.1, read on the forward strand.
CATACTCCTGATTATTTTATAATTTTCTTTCTTCCTCCCTGTATCATTTTCTCACCTACTTGTCTCTGTTTCTTGCTCTTTCCTCAGGTGATAAGTATGGTAATGTCATCCACCTCTATGAGAGAGACTGCTCCATTCAGCGGAGACACCAAAAGGTGAAGTTCTCATTTTAAAATTCATCCAACCCAATTTAATGTTTGAATGTATTTAAGATTATCTTCATGGTATTTCTGCTGTATTTCCTAAATTAGCATGAAGTGGATGGTGGGTGGGCATGAAACAAAGGTCATAAGCATGAATCACACCCGCAAGCACTGCAGTCTACTGAATATACAAAAGGCTGTAGCGTTTTATTTCCTTTTTTATTTAGGCAAACAGGGCAGGTCTGAATACAACATGAGACAAAGTGAAAATTGTACTCTAATCGTCACTCAATATGGCAATGCTCTCATCAGAGGAAGCTGATTAACATGTAATATTTAATTACATATTGTCACCTCAAAGCAGTTTCGATCATGTGTTTTCATCACTTTCTTCCTTTCCTTTTAATCAAATTATAGATAATCATATTAGAAACACTGTTCATGCCAGAACTGCTGTTCTTTAATTCAGTGAGACTTAATCTGCCTTTGCCCTTAATCTAAGATCTATTTGAATCTCAAACAAAAATAGTCACATGTTGAAATAGATTTGGGATGGTAGAGCGCCTATAGTATATTTTTAGTTTTTCTAAGTGTCTTGGAAGTGCTATTCCTCCTTGGAGAGGGTTTTATTAGGGGGGGATAAGATCGGATAAAAATGAAGAGTTCTTGTGGTTTTCATTTTTTGAAATCCGACACAGGTCACGTTGTTTTGAACTAGATTCAATTATTTCTCTTGGATGGGTTGACTTGTTTGAAACAGTGGAACGAAAGAGATCAGCCTCCAGCATGGTGAACCCTACTCACCCAGCGGTTATGGCCAGACCAAAGAGAGGCTGAATGTGACTACGAATGACCGACTCTATCTGTTTTTCTAAGGCTAGTGACACATACTGTGTCAAACAGATAGCTATTGTAGGAAAAATGAAAACTAATTATAGTATTTACTATGTTAGTAGAAATCTACTGTAAATGTAGGTTTGTGGTTCTTCTAGTGTCTGTATTTAGAATTACTTGTGAGCTGGAAGTAAATTTTAGAGATTTGAGGGCACTATTAAGCGCTCAAGCAAATTCAGGGAGATCTTCTTTAAAGCTGCACTAAATTATACTTTTCCTTTAACAATGGATCAAATGATTGTGTAATGTGAAAGGGATCACTTGTATTGATGAACCAATAGAGAATTAACACCGAACTCTGCAGTTCCCTGCACCTCTATGGAGGGGGAGGGGGTCAGCATCTGTAAGCTCATTGTTTTCGCTTCACAGCTTGCAATTTTACTGTTTTGGATCACACTCACCACTCTCAAAACCATTTTCCCTTAAATAAAAAAAACAAAAACAAAACACAAAAACCCAAACAGCAGACAGAGCAGTTAAACATAATGGACCATGTTCAGCCATAGAAAAAACATTTTCCTAGTTTTGTTTGCAGTTACTAGTTACAGAGAGCCCTTAAATAATGCTTCATCCATGAAATGAAAGAGATGCAGGGTGGAATAGCATGACTTCTCACTATTTTCACTGACTGTTGTATCTTAAAACCTTGTCTATGAGTTTTAAATTAAATTATTTCGGTGGTACATTAATAAAAATCCTCAAAGGCAGCACACAGTCTAAGACAATTTGGGGGAGGCACATTTCCAGCCTCAGTGTCAGTTTAGCTTGATCAACATAACAAAGTTTTAATTTAGTTGCATGTTTTTTACCCAGATCACACTACAAGTTTCAAAAATGAATTCTTAGAACTGTTCCAGATGCAGGCTTTGCAGGTGATGAGTATATCAAGTTAAAATGTGGAAATTTTGTTATCCTGACATTGACCGTTCACTGCAATTCTGTTCTTAAAATATTGTGGTCACTATGGCATTATCAATAACAGCCTCTTGTTTTGAAGGTTGTGGAGATTGCTCCAGCTTTCCAACTGGACCCACACCTGAGAGACCGACTTCACGCTGATGCAGTCAACCTCGCCAGACAGGTATGGTTGTGTGTTTGGTGTTGAAGCCACAAGGCTCTCATGATTTCTGCTGTCCCTTTCAGTCTACCACACAGGCATTTCCTGAAGATTCCAGTTAACGAAACCATTTCATTATATTAGGGAAAATGATCCTGAAGGAAATAGAAAAACAATTAAAAGATCCTCTACTTATAATATGTGTGTATTTAGATAGTGTTACATATTCATGTGGCTGTAGCATGATGTTAAGGCAGCTTATTCACATGGAAGCAGTATTTCCTTTGAGCTCTCAAGGCAGGTGACAGCACTTTCAATATGCAGCGTTAGTTTTTAACACTTGTTGAGAAAAGTTGGCAGACTTGAGCAGAAATTGCTCACTAGAACTGAAAAAGCTTTCCTGGCGAGAACGCTCGAGAATTGGTTTGTGTTTAGGAAGTCTGAGCAAATTCCTAATGCTATTCATGTTTCTGTCTATAAATGGTCTGCAAAACAACTGGATTCTCCCCAGGAATTTTAATGCACTATGTACCTGTGATTCAAATGAGGGGGACATTAGTGCTTTACCAAACTGTGAAAATGATAATGCTATTTGAAATAGATGTCAGCAGTACGGACAGTAAATGCAATTCTGGAAATGAGCATTTGAACAGTTTTTGAGTGTATTTTTCGAGAGCAATTTACAATGATTGTCACCTATTGTTCACTCTGTGTAGGTAAAATATGCAAAAACATTCCCTGCAAAATGAAAACTCACCTTGTATTTAGCCTTTTAAAAAAAAAAAGAGAAAAAAAAAGTTTTTGGCCTTAATATTGCCAAAAAGTTGGCTAAACTAAGACAGCTTCATTTAAGTCAAGCCTCATCTCTCAGAGGGGATTTCAAGTAATGGCCTTTTCAGGTAATGGGCCAGTTGAAGAATGGATAGAAGTGAGGGGGGAAGAGTGGGAGAGGACAGAGACAAGAATGGTGAATGCTAAAGAAATGACCTTGATGATAGTGATGGAGAAATGGAGATATAAGAGAGAGAGAGAAACTTTTTTTTTTTTTTCCTGCAGTAATCAAATCACTTCACACAGCTTATCTGCTTAAAGTAATGAACCATATTTCCTTGTGTGTTAAGAGCAGTAGCAGTGGCAAACTGTTGTCCATTACTCTCTGCATATTACCATTTGAGACAAGCGAATGATGTGTCTCCTCAAATGACAATGTGTGGATGACGGGTACCAACAAGAGTATAGCATGCATGCACGCTCAGGGACTCACCTGTTTACTATTCTTTCGAGGACCTGGCACAACCATGGTGGGCTGTCTGTGTGAGAGCACTTGCTGCTGTTGTTGCTTCATGCAGGAGGAAGATTTTCTCCCGTTTCCAAGCCTTGAATTAAAGTAAATGAAAATCTATTAAGTGAATCTATTTCACGTCATATGCACATAGTAGACATAATTGCCATTATCAGTAATATATTTTGGTTTGTGCTTACCAAGGCTGTGCGCTTGATTTGTAACTAAAAGCGTATTGCATGAAAACAAATGGAAGCTCTATCTTTGCAAAAATAAAAATATTCATTGCAACATTTAATGTGCTCACATAAACATGCGTAGAGCAAGATAATCATAAAAGGAGGCTGGTAAAGGATGGGAACATGCTTCAAGCTCAGTGCTTTTCTTCAGTCAGTATGTAGGGGAAATGACAAAGAACCTAAATATTTGAAAAAAGGAAGAAAATAGAAGTTAGATGACCCCATCTGTGACAGATCAATTGTTTAAAGATTATCAAAAAATATACAGGTTAATGGTAATAAGATGATAGTCATATTAACACTAATGACAATTAAAAATGTAAATATTGTGAACAAGTAATGTGACTACAATGGAAAATTTGTTAGGTAATTGATTTGCATTATAGGAATAGTTCAACATTTTGGGAAATTTGCTTATTTGCCTTCTTGCCAAGAACTGGATGGGAAGATCAATACCAATTTCGTATTGTCAAATAGCCAGGAGAAGGTTAGGCTGGCTTAGTTTAGCATAAAGACTGGAAACGGGAAAACAGCTAGCCTGGTCATTTATGTATGTTTTTAAGAAAAAAAAAATTGTTTGATTAATAGAAAGACAATAGATAGGGCACAGGCTCAATTAAAGTATTCATAAATGGTTAGAATACAAACATTAAGAAATGCTTCAAAGTTACAGGAAGTGTTTGATTTAGGTGAGGTTGTGGGTTATTTCATGAGACCACTAAGAGTAGAAAGGGGTCTTTCTGAGATCAGTGCAGACACTGAATAAGTCCTTAGAAGTATAGTAATACAGACATAAATAAGAAGTCTCACACATGCAGCGGAATGATCAAATCTGCAGCATTTAAGATTATCACCAGGGGTCTCACTTTCTCCTTCTCTTCTCATTTGCTTTTTTTCTAGCTTCAGATATACCCCTCCCCCACTGCCTCTTTTCCCTCTTTCCCTCACTCCTGTCTGTCGTTGCATTTCTCTGGTATGTGTTGTGATTGCATTTCACTTTGTGTCAGTCCCCACAGTGAAGGCTTCCTCTTCAGAGCTGAGCACAGCTCTCACTGCAGGTGCTGAAACCTGCTCCCTGAGCAATGCTGAGGCTGAACTTTGGTACTTAGTTGGGTATTATTAATGTGTGTGTTTGTCACAGCCTGCGTATGTATGTGTGTGAGAATGAGAGACTGTGCAAGGTGCCATGTATTTTTAATGTGTTGTGTGGTCTTTAAAGAATAGAAAAAGCCAGAGATGGTACATTTATACAGAACATATGGGTTGGCGTACTATTGTAGCTCTTGCCCATACACAAACACACACATTAACAGGTATATATAGTTGTCTCAAGTAGCCAGTTTTCTATAGTTTATTATTTTTGTTGAGACATTCGGACATAAACTCCTTCAGTGCTGCACTAAAAGGTAATTCTGCTCAGACAACTTAATGCGTCCAGTCCAATTTGCAGTGTTATTAGTGCCTTTTCATTTTTAATCTGCATCTCATTGGAATGTAATGGCATAGTATTCAACACATTAATTTGCCACTGTATTGTGTGTCTCTCCCTAGTTTGCTTGTACCTACACACCACTAAGTCTATAACTTGGGTAAAAACACACTTGGTATACATATTGAAAGATTATGTACGATTATGGACATAAGTATTTGGAGAGTGACATAATTTTCGTAATTTTGCCTCTGTACACCACCATAATTGATTTGAAATGAAGCCATCAAGGTGTGATTGAAGTGTGGACTTTCAGCTTTAATTCAAGGGGTCTAAAAAAATGTTGCATTAACCGTGTAAAAATTTCAGCCATTTTTATACATAGTCCTTCATTTTCATAGGCTGAAAAGTAATCGGACAATTGATCAGTTTCATGGCCAGGTGTGGCCTGTTCCCTTATTATTTCATGACAAATGAAGCAGATGAAAGGTCTGGAGTTGATTCCAAGTGTTGAATTTGCAATTGGTAGCAGGATGAATTCTGAGGCGTATAGGGCTATACTATCTGCTAAGACTCAGCCAAATGCTGCAAAACGGATGGGACACTGCTTCACACTTCAGATGGATAATGACCAAAAAACATCCTGCAAAAGCAGCCCAAGAGCGTCGCAGGGCAAAGAAATTGATTATTCAACAATGGCCAAGTCAGTCACCTGATCTCAACCCAACTGAGGATTCTTCTCACTTGCTGAAGACAAAACTGAGGGCAGAAAGACCCACATAAAAGCAGCAACTGAAAAGGTTGCTGCAGTAAAAGCCTGGCAAAGCATCTCAAGGCGGGAAACTCAGCATTTGGTGATGTCCATCGGTGCCAGACTTCAGGCAGCCATAGACCGCAAAGGGTTTTCATCCAAGTATCAAAAATAATCCTACTTGTACTGCTTTGTCCAATTACTTTTCAGGCTCTCAAAATGAGGGACTATGTATAAAAATGGCTTTAATTCTTTAACATTTAATGTGATATTTTTCTTAAAGCCCTTGAATTAAAGCTTAATGTCTACACTTCAATCACATCTTGAAGGTGGTGTACAGAGACAAAATTATGACAACTGTCACTTTCCAAATACTTATATACCTAACTGTGTATATATAGAAAGATACACTAGATGATATACTGTCTGCACTCTTAGTTTTCTATGCTTACACACACTCCCTCACACACATGCACATTTACCATCATTTCTCCTACTCCCCAACACACACCTGCTATTTCTTAGCTCTTATCTGGACTTAATGGCAGCTCCATAGTGCTGGCACTCTGTCCCCCTTCATCTCGTGGTCTGTACATATCGCCCATCTTCCATTATCGGCAGCCTCCATCTGAGTCTTTCAGAGAAACAGTGCAGTCTTTGAACTCGCTGCAGGCCACAGCATTTCCTGATAGAATGTCCTAGAGAACAAAGTTGCCTGGCAACACTGACGGCTACAGGAAGTTACTTCAGCTCTCAGTAAAAGTGGTTGAGCTTAGAGTGGTGCATATCAAGGCAGAGCTCACAAGAAAATCAGAGATATTGTCAAATGGTCCACTTTGCTGTAATGTGTTATCTGCTGCTCAAACAGCATATTTTGTACACTGGCTTGGAAATGGTTAGTTTTTTTTTTTTTTTTATCTCTTCAGCTCTCTGATTGTCTGGCTGCTGTGTCATTGCCTTATTGTCTGTTTTCAGCGGGAGGACTGTTGCTGACATTTAATTTAACCAACACATGCAATATCTCAGCCAGTCCTGATTAGTTTTATGAATGATGCATCTCAGTGTGAGGTTTTTATAATCAAAGTGATTGGCCCACTGATTGGACCCTTCCTTTCTTGCTCAATCATCCATGTGCTGTATGTGACGATTTTGTCTTTTTAATACCTCTTTGATATCTGCATTGCTGTGCAGCAATTGTATCAGGTATTTTTACATCTGCGATGGATTGAGAAAGTTTGAATACACCACTCTGGAGTAGATCAAGCGTAGATAGCAGCAGACCCCCTCTGCTTTGTCTTGCTTGGTGGACATGAGTTTTAGGACAGGAAGTGAAGTTGAATACCTGCATTTGGGCATAAATCCTCCTTTCCCCACCGTCAACAAGTTATATGTGCTGTGTATAAGGCGTGCAACCTCTTTGCACAAATGGGCTGAGATTTACTCACAAAATAACATGACTGAGAAACTCAAGTTTCATCGACTGCCCCAAGGTAGTTGTGTCAATTACAAGTGGAAAAAAAAATAAAAAAATAAATAAAAATTATATAATTTTTTTTTTTTTTTTTTTTTTTTGCTGGTTTGCTATCCAGGCAACTGTATAGTTGATAATTGATTTTTAAAAAAAACATCAGTTATCATTGCTTTTTACTAAACTGCTGAGAAGGATGGTAATTAACATTGAATGTCCTTTCCTTAGTACTTTCAGAAGAGTGTGCATTTTGTGGAACATAGTAAAAATTGTTCAGTGTCATTTAAGACTAAAGTTTCAGGAAGTTTTCCCACAAGGTCTTTCTGCATTGTGGCTGACCTAGGCTCATCTAGTTCTTATTTCTCTTTTAAATTGTTTTTTCTTTCTTGAACATTTCCCTTTTTTTCCAAGTTGATTTTGTCCTTTCTCAGCCATCACAGGTTTATCCCTTCCCTCCTTTCTAACTCCCTGGCCTCAAACTGCTCAGATCTTGTATAAATGTTAAAGTCCCAGTATTATACCGTGCCATCAGTGTTCACAGGTTCTTTGTTTTTTAGCAGTTCAAGATATACTGTACATACTCTATACGGTACTGTATATTGTGTATGTCTAGAAAATAGATATAATTCCACCCCAGCAGCAAGGATATTTGAGAGCGGTTTTAGGTGGGGCTTAGCAACAATGCCCAGTTACTAGCTACATTTTTTCAGCAGACTACTGGTATTATAAACTGCTTTGTGATATTATTCTGTTTAATAGTTGTTGTTTTTTTTTTTTTTAAAGTTTTGAACAAGTTTGCTTTTGCAACTTGAACTTGTTCTTTTCAGTGCTCGTTGTTTTAATGATCCTTTTGCAGGGTTTTCCCTCTGATTATAAGACTTAGGTGCAGTGCCTAATCATTTTTCTGCAGTACCTAAACCGAATAAATGGAATAAACTCTGCTGAGAGTTCTCTGCCATTCTGAGGAGAGAGGATCCCGATTGGCCCTAATATAATATAATATAATATATAATAATATAATATATATAATTCAAAGAGTTATAGTACAAAATAACATTCAGGTTGTTTATTGTTGATAGTAATTAGACATACAGTTCAATGGAAACAGATTATATAATTATAATTCCTTTAACTCATTTTGTTCTTGTGGTTCCTTTTTAGCTTCTTTTGCTTAAAAATAGGTTATTATATTCGGTCCAAATGTCATGATATAGTAATATAACAGACCATGGCTTTTGCCATTTTTATATACTATTTTTTTCCGGTATTATGCTGCACTGTCTCACCCACACTTTGGGCTTTTTCCAGTTAATCTTGGAGCTGTCTTTATGTTGCAGTTTGGCAGCAAGTTTTTGCACTCTCTTCAAGCCTCTATATCATGATTGGGATTTGGCAGAGGTAGCTGCTGTGAAGGAGGGTAAGCAACGGGGAAAACATAGTCTGAGCCACAGTGATCACGCTTTTTGAATAGCTACAATGAATTTTGTTTGTTTATTGTCAACTGACTCTACAGTTTGAAGATGGTTAAAGCCACACGAGAGCATTAACATTGTATAAGTGTGAAGGACAAAACATGTCTCACACAGGATGTGTCCCATTGAAATGAGAGTAGTACTTGACAGTCCTTGGAATGGTTGTTAGCTAAAGAATAGGCACACCTCATTGACTACTCGTGTTTGCGTATGCATGTAATGTCACTTTAGATGTCTGTGGGCAACAAAACTATGCGTCTAATTAGCTCAACATTTGTATCGGTGCTTGTAAAAGGAGAGACAGGCAGGTGTGTGTTTAAAGGTGACTTTCATGTCATCAAAGACTCAGTGTCAATTTAACCGTAAAACAGGGAATAGACAGACTAATTGTCAGATACTCGTGCAGCTGTAATTAGGAACATAGTTCTGGTATTTGTGTGGGTGAAGAATGTTGAAAAATTAGACTGTTGCATTTTACACTGTGTATGATATAGTCTCGCCCACTCCATTTTGTTAGTGGTTTTTGGGTGGTGAAGAGGGAGGTAAACGTTTTTGTTTTTGGCAGAAATTAGCACACAACATTGAAGCTGGGCCAGAAAACAACTCTAATCATTCTTCGCTATTTCACGGAGCAAAAGGAGTGGAAGAGGGCAGAAAATTGCTAATTTGCTGGTGTGTTTTAAGTTACAGATGGAGAGATTAGAACTGGAGACAAAGATTGAAATCTGTTTGCAGGATGATTTGAAGACAAGCATAATTTGTGGCTGAGTGTGTTGGAGAAATAATTTCTGTTCAGTATATTTCCTGTGGCTTCCTGCTCATTTTCCCGCTAACCCCTGAGAAGACTGCTACTCAGAAGCACAAGTATGTCCACGACTCATCAGCGCACTCAACAAAGCAATGTCTGCATATATCTGTGTGCCAGTGAGATGGTACAGTGCTGTACGTGTGTGTGTGTGCATACAATGCAGTCTAAAAGTCTGTGTTCTAACTACAGGCTGGTATATATATTTTTAAAAATACCTTAAAGAGTAACTCTGGTGTTGTTTTTTATATTTTTCTTGTGAAATAAGTTCCTTGAAAAGATCAAAATAAACAATGTGTTTGTCTTGATAGTATTTGGCTTCCCTACTCTCTGCAGCACTCAGCCCACAGCCCATCCACTCCTGCTAAAGATGTAAATCTTTAAAAAATGGGTCACACATATATAGTTTAATTTCCTAAAACATTGGGCGGTGTAGTTTTTAGCAAATATTACTGAAACAGGAGTAAATTGTACATTTGTTTGGGATTATTTTCAGACGCAGATTAATACATTCAGTGGTGTAGTGGGCAGTTACATCAGATAGATGATGTATGTCAGATTGACACACATTAAAGCAAAGTAAATGTGTTTATGTAATGAAGAATGTCCCCCAGTAAAACTGTAGCGAGCTGGTGTTTTAATAGTTTTAGCTTAGCCAGTAGTTTGGCTACACAGCAAATGCTTGTTACTAATATCAAATTAATTGTTGGTTTTGGTCTTTTCATGGGAAAATATAACCAGATTTATCCTTTAATTGTATGTTTGTCCTAGTTCTGTCAGAAACAGGTTAATTAAAAGGTACATTTAAAGATGTACCCAGTCTTTAAGTTTGTTAAAATAATGACTTCATTCAAGTATTTATGGAGGTGTTATTACCTCTGCCAAGGAGGTTATGTTTTTCACCTGTGTCTGTCTATTTGTTAGCAGGATCACACCAAAAGTACTGAGCTGATTTGCACCAAATGTGATGGAGGGATGGGGCATGGGCCAGGGAAGAACCCATTAGATTTTGGTGTGGATCCAGTTGAAGGGGCGGATCCAGGAATCTTTTATCACTTTTTCAATACTGGGAGAGAGGGCATTTTTTTACATTTTGGTCAATGTTTAACCTTGGCGAAGGTATGCGTTCAACTGAGTGCCATTCAAGTTTGTTTTGTTTTGTATTGTATTTTTTCAGTGTTTGAATTCCACTACTGGGCAACAGATGGCAATTTAGATTGACTTTTTTGCTTTTCAGTTTCATATGTGTAACTGTCGTTATACCTAAATGAGCGATCATTGTAGAAACAAAATTAAATAAACCTTTCAATCATAACATGTTAATTCCCAGATAAAGCATCACTAACTGATGTGACAGAAATTTTTATTTTCTTTGCAGCCGTTAAAAGTCGGCAACCTTGTATATTTTACATATGAACTGCTTTCTTATGACCTTGAAGCACTTTGAAATACATGGAAAAGTCATTTTAAATGAATGAAGAAAAGATATACAGACAGGTGACAAATTAAAAGGAAAAAACCAACATAAAGCGTCTTAGTAAGGTGTTGGGCCACCACGTGCCGCCAGAACAGCTTTAATGCACTTTGGCATCTATTCTACAAGTCTCTGGAACTACTGGAGGGATGGACACCATTCTACAGAAAAAGATTCCCTCATTTGGTGTTTTGATGATGGTGGTGTAGAGCGCTGTCTAACACGTCAGTCCAAAATCTCCCATAGGTGTTCAGTTGGGTTGAGATCTGGTAACTGCGAAGGCCGTAGCATATGATTCACATCATTTTCATTCTCATCTAACCAGAGAGTTGATTTTCTGTTTTTCTAAGGTCTTAATGTATGTGCATCATGGCCAACAAATATGCGCTGTCGACCACAATTTCTGACCCTGTTCACTGATGTCTTTCCCATTGATCCAACTACAGATGTCACTTTAGTCACTGTTCGTATTGAAACACCAGCCAGTTGAGCAGTCTTTGTGAATGAAGCGCCTGTCATCCATGCCCCAACAATGAACCCTCTTTCAAAGTCACTTAAATCTTTTCCCCTTACCATCTTGATACAAAGTTAGAATCAACTTGGCCTGCTCAGCATTTTTATACATTGCCACAGAGCATGATTGGATGATAGTTGCTTAATTGTACCATGCAGTGAACCTGTGTGGAAGCATCTGCATTTATTTTCTCCACTCATTTATTCAGGTTTTTCCTTAAATTTCTGACCCGTCTGTATGATGCATATTCATTTAAGAGAAGAAGGGTTTCCCATTTCTCCCTTCAAGTACGTGTGTATCTTGAATCTTTGGAGTTTGTTATAATGGTGTGAATATGTCTGCAGCTGAACATCATCCATAATTAACTAATAGGACCTACTATTGCTTATGTGTGTGTTTGTGACATCACGTGCTTTCTTTTGAGTGTGTGTCAGTCTTTGCTACCATCTTGTTAGGTGTTTGAGTGCTCTTGCTCCATGTCTTTCTGTAAGCTCTGATTTTCGTATACGCACGTCTGTCAATCCACCGAGGGTCTTAAGCGTGGAATTAGCTCTGCTGTCAATCATGGCGACGGTGAATGAAGAGATGACACGCTCTCACTCAGACAAGTCGTGTCCCTGGTAGACAAACGCGCACGCACATACACACATTCATACATGAGGGCTTCACAAATTCAGATTGACACTTCGTCTCTGGAGGTGGTCAGTATACTGTGAACATTACTACTTACAGACCCATAAACACCCTGCATGTATGTGTGTCTCTGTGTGTTTTTGTCCCATTTTAACTTAAAAATCTCTAGCACTTTTTGCCCTGAAAGCATATTTTAATATTCCATCAGGAAAACCAGCATTTGGAAATGGGGTAGATGAAAAATGTTCCACTTCTTCTCCCAGTGAGCTCATGCATCAGTCAGTTTTCAGCTTGTTTCTTTTCTCTACTTTAATTATTTATGTTCAGGCGCTCATGTTTGTCTGTTTTCCTATTTGACTTGATTTCTTTTTTGGTGTCTGCACCTGTTAATCTCTTTTCCTTCGGTGGATCTTTGTACTGTGTTGTCTTCTTACATATTCAATATTCTGGTATCTAATTCTAAAAATTTGCTTCTTTCCCCTGTCTTCTCTGCTTCCAAACTTGTTTTCTTTCATCCTTTATTTCTTCTGCACTCTTTTAATTTTAGTTGAAATTAATCCTAAGAAGGTCGACCATGGCAAAGCACATATGCGTAATTTTATAGACAAAAATTAAAATTATCTACTTAGACTAAAAGGGGAAAAAAACATTCAATGATATAAGTCACAATGATCCAGTATCAATTTTTAAAATCCTAAGATTTCATTCTCGGTGAATATCTGTGCATTAGTGCATTGGTCACCAACCTGTTTTGCTTTTGACCCTTTAAAGCAAAACAGGCTGCATGTGTTGGAATTGGATGCACTTTAAACAGTGATTTAATTTTCTGATTGATTCATTTACATAGTTTTAGAGGCCTGGAGAGGTAAATCTACCAAGTATCTTTCTATAATGATTTAAAAAAAAAAAAATAAAAAAAAACAAACAGAAAAATAGACACTTGTGAACAAAATACAATTAGGGAATCACAATATCTAAAACATCTTGGAGACCAAGTTATTACCACATACACAAAAAAAAAAAATAGATTTCAAGTCAAAAGTAACACAAGGGCTTTGTGTATGTGGAATAAATAGAAGTTTCAAGTTTCCGAATACATTGTAATTAGTGCTTTCATATTTATGCAATACAGGGAATTAGACAGATGTAAGACTAATCAAATTAAATTGAAATGAATCAAATTAGATGATCGCTCCCCATAATTAATTTAGTCCTATCATGTACAAATGAATAAATCTGTTTAGCTCTTTGTTGTTGTAATGCAGTTATTCAACCTATGACCAGATGTGAAAACTACTGTTAGCACCCAGTGTCTGAAGGGATTTTTATGAGAGAGACTGGTACAAAAACTGAGTTTCAAAAAATGCCCAAGAAATGTCACACTAATGCCCACAGTATTGGATTGACAAGTGGTCTGATGGAAGCACATTACAGAAACACAACAGCATTGATGACAAAGACCAACAATAATGCACATTTGCACATTACAGCTGTAACTACAAGCTAACCCATAATAACTGAATTTATCATAAGTAAAAATAGGTAATAACTGCTTTCTCTTCCAATTCCTCAAATCTCTGTGCTTTGATCCTCTTTTCATTCTTCCCTTCTCCATATTCGTTAGCTTGGTCACAGTATCTGTGTATGTGTGGTGTGCTCCATTATCTGCAGAGGACAAAGACAGATTCTGCTGTGGTGTGTGTAATGTAGGATGCATGAAGTAGTGCAGGAATCTTGCACGTCAGGGTGACATTGGAACTTGTAATTGGATGGGTGCTATTTTGAGCATCCGTGGCCTGTATCCTTATGCCTGGAGAATCCTCATGCCTGTGTGTGCTGCGTGTATTTGTGAATTCAATCAGAGTAAGTGTCATATTGAAATGGACAGTGCTTTTTTTTTAATTGATTATTAACATGAGTGAGTGTGTGTGTGTGTGTGTGTGAGGATTTAAGATGAGCAAATAACACTTTTTGGGAATTGATTCCTTCAGACAGGAAAGTCAGCGATCTGAGATTGTCTAGAAGGGAGACAAAGATGGGAGGATCGAGAGAGGGAGGTATAAATGGAGATTGGAGGGTGAGAAAGCACCAGACAGTAAAGCACAAAGTAAAAAGAGGGAGAGGAAGGGAAAGGAAAAAGACAAACCTGTTAATGCAAAGAGTATACAGAGACAAAGTGAGGTGGTCAGATAATTCAGGGACTGAGACAAGAAGTAGGGAGGTAAAGACAAAAAAGGGGAGGTATTGATTGTTTCCGCCAGCTGGGGGGGTTCAAGCCAACTGTGCTTTCTGAAATTAGAGCCAAGGGAAAGGGATGGAGAGGAAAATGTTGAGAGCAACAATGAAGCTGTTGCAGTGTTTGTCTAGTAATAACACTAAAGAATAGTGAAAAGGGCACACCTATGAATAATAAATGGTCACAGCAATACTTGATACAGAAGCAACTGAAGAAACAGTACTAAAACTGCAAAATGAAGGCGCTCTTTAGAAGATGGTATGGATTTTGATTATGCTTTTAAAAAAAATCTTTAGATTTAAATTATTTTTGAATCATGGAAATGTGTCAAAACATTGGAGCAAAGTGATTTAAAATGGTGATTTAAAAAAAAAAGAAGAATGCAGTTAATTTATGCAGATTAGACCAAACCTAGGAATCAAAACCTCTCACCTGCAAAAAGACCATCGCACCACCAAAACACTTCAGGTGCCAAACAAAGACTCAAATAAATTGGATAACATTTTCTGAATTATCCACAAACACATAACACCGGTAATGAAAATGAAATGGAAAGCTAAAATTGTCCTGAAGGTATAATGGATCAAATGATTTTCATAACAAGTTAGAGAGTGAGGGTGGATGCTGTAAACTCAACACCGGCAACAAAACAAACTAAGTACTTTAAACGGGGAAGGCAAAAAAACAAAACAAACAAAAAAAAGGACAACACTAAAACTGATAAGCAACAGGGCAAACCAAGCATAGGGGCCATCACTGTAGCTATTTATTTTGTTGTAATTTTGATAAACAGAACAATGTTCCAATCTATATATTCTGAGTTAATATTTTTTTTTAAATTAAAAAACAATTATTTCAAAGCTTACTGCATCACTCTGTTCACACTGTGTGATGATTACTGTAAAGTGACACCTGTTGCCAAAAAGACCTGGATCTTTGACCTCTTTTTATAAAGAATTCTTTGTTAAATGTATTAAAGGGGGGCACAAACTTTGTATTGGTGGTGGAAAATCAATTTTAGATTCTGCTGTTCTTTAGCTGCACTTGAGCCATATATGCTAGCCATAAACATGAATTTTTTTATGGTTGTAGTCTAGATTAATTTATTTTTGTAAGATAAAGCACAAGGAGCTGACCCTTTAGCTACACTGTTTTAGTGAATACTAAATTGAATAATAGATTTTGCTACATGAACACATTGCTAATCAAGCGCACAGTGACCCACAGTTTGACCTTAAACTCTCCAATCAGCAAGTCCAGTCCATTTTGTTAATTTCTAATTGAATCAACGAGTGACAACTTCTGCAAGAAAGACATTAGACCCTGACTATTGAAAGGTTTGCTGAGCTACTTTTTGGCAGAAGCTTGTAAATTACACTTTAACTTGTAATGAAATCATCAGTGTCACATTTCGGTGTTGAGTCCTCGTCAGGCCTCATTTTGCAGCAATGACGGGTTTGCACTAGATTACTCCTTATTTAGCATCCTAATGATGTACAGTATATCTAAATGGTTCTACTGTATTGCACAACTGTCCCATTTTCTGCCAGCTCTACCCTCTGGGGACTGAAAGAAGACATGAGGAATAATTTTTCAAAAAATATCTAATATGCCAGAATAATTGTAGCCATAATGTGCTGCTGCATCTAGTAAAAAGTGGAATTTGAAGAAGAGAATTTGCCAAAGGTGAAACTAAATTGGAAAGAGGAAATTTTTTTAGTCTTTTTGACTAAACAAGCAATACACAGGAGTTCTGTTTCTCTGTTCTCTCCCACACAAAGCTTGAGCACTGAGTGGATGCAGAATGAAACTGGTAATTGCGACTCTTACGTTCCATTGAGGAGAAGACCGGGAGATGCCCTGCTACCCATCACTTGCTTTATCTCCCCTCATCCCCTCGTTTCACCTTAATACGAAAGCAAGAACAGTTAATGACACAGGATTGGACACACAAAAAAACGCACCCAACAGAATCACTGGCATCAGCACTTTATCCTGTTTAGTGTAACACATCTTATGCACGTGTGATAACGTGTACAAGACTTCAGTTGACTACTTCACTTTCTCTTTTCACACCTTCTCCTTTTCTTTCTTTTACCCATTCTCTATTCTACCTTTTTTCCAGTCTTTTTCCCCGTTTCTACACTTTCCCATTATTTCCCCTCTTTCTTTCAGTCTCCTGCTTGTTTTCGTTTCTTTTTTCCTTCACTTTTTTTGGTTTTTTTCTTTTCAATTCCGTCTCTGTCGGACTGTCGCACTGTATGTGACAGGTGTCTGTATACACAATACTCATCAATGCTCCATCTTTCCCATCCAAACATCATTTGTTGTTCTTTTTTAATGGGATTATTTGCATTAAAGCAAATATTGTATAGGCATATATGTGTATTGATATCTCAAAATATTTTTAATATGTTGAGCTGCAAGTCCGTCAGTCAAAACCAACTAACCAGTCACAGAACTACAAAATGTATCTGGAACTGGTTGGCATTAGTTAGTAGGAGCCATTTTTATGCCAGTGTTTGAAATGGTCTTCCTTTTTTTTACAAAATGTGTAATTATTTTGTCCACCCTCTTGATGGTGTGTTTGTGGCCATGACAATGCTTTTGACTTGAGTCTAAGTTGATGCGTATGTGTGTGTGAAACGTATTTTAGGTCTGCATATGATTGGCTGTTTATGGGTTAAAATTGATTCCCAGAAAAATGCGCACACACGGGACAAAAACCGATGCAAATATAAACATGTATTCACACAACTACGTTGACAAAAAGCAGAGTGTTCCTATAGGCACACACAAACATGCATTCAGTGTAGGAAACAAATGCAAATGAACACATGCACACTGTACACATACAGGATACATTACGCTGACACAAATTTAGTGACACATAACATACACTTTCTCGTGGAAATGGATTGACACAAGGAACATATACATATACATATCACACATGCATAATTAGAAATAAACACACATATACACAAAATCACCCCCCCCCTCGTATTTTTTTTGGCACTCTTGTCATCTTGCCTTCCCTTATGTCTTCTCCCTTCTCTCTCCAGTTCCTCACTCCCTCTGGCTGTGTCAAATGCTGCAGTGTGGGTGTTGTCGCACGGGCTACAGCCAAATCTTACTCTAAAACACACACTAAGCAGTGTGCGGACACATGCACACAGCTGCAGTCTTATGAAGTAGAAAAACCCATTTCTGCCCTGACTACCTTTTGGAAGGAGTGAGAACGAGGGAGTGAGGGAAGGAGAAAAAGGAGGGGGGCAAGCAAGCAAGCAAGCAAGGAGTGAGAACGAGGGAGGGGAAGGCATCAGGAGGAGGGGGGGTATGCCTAGAGTGTGGAAGCTGTGTCAATAGCATGGGAGGAAGAAAAATAGCTTTTGGCCAGATTTTATGTCTTAGTTACTAATTGTGTATCTCCACTGAAAAAAGATGTAAATGTGCTTGTGTGTCTGTGATTCAGTGGGCACACCTCTCTGCCTGGGCAAACAATCTTTGTTTGCGGCTGTGTGTGTTGTCATTGCTTATGTTAGTGTATGGGCATGTGTGTGCCCGCCTTTGTCCATCTGTGTATGTTGTGTGATGCTCTTTGATCATTAGGCAGCTGTATTCACTTCTCCTCGTCGTCATGTCACAGACAACAAGCTCATTATACTTCCATTAACTGCTGACAGAGTGAAAGGTGAATGAGGGCAGAATGAGAGACAGAGGGGACTGAGTGAGAGAATTAAAGGCAAAGTGGAGGAGAGAGGGAAGGCATTACTGGCTGACTTGGCAAAAGAAATTAGGAATAATGCCCAATATTAAGAAAGATTTGGGAAAAGGGATGAGTGGAGAATAGGAGAGGTTGGATGGGGTGAAAAGATGGATAAGAGATCAGGGAGGAGTGGTGGAGGAAGAGTGGAAGCCTTAAAATGTACCAGGGTGTAAGTAAAATGTGAAAAGAGGGATTTGAGAAGAGTGGGTACAGTCAGATGGAGGGGTTAAGGAAGACTTTGAGAATAAGACTGTTGACATTTTGACCCGCAGTGTGGGGATTTTTTTAATTCATCACACACTCAGCACTTTAGGGACATAAAGTTTTGACTTTTTAGCAAGTCTTAAGGCCTTCATTTTCATTTTGCTCAACAAAATCAGCATTTGGCAAGCATGGGGCTGAGAGATTATTTTTAAAATTGTAATTTACCACAGATTTTTGATTACTTGATGGATAAAGCAGTCATGTTCTTAATTTGAACAGCCTCTGCATTCCCAAATGAGTATTCAAAGAAGAAATGAAATGGCATCTATCCTTTTTTTTTTTTTTTTAATGTATTTCCTGTTGACAGAGATTGTTGGGCTAGGACAAAACAGTGAGAGATTAATCTAAACTGTAAACTAATAGTCCTTTTTCACACCCGACACTTGGAATGTCACAGCACAAAAAGCACAAGTGTCATTAATTACAATTGATGGCTGCATATCATTTAGTTTTGGAAGTTCTAGGTCCCTTTCATTGTTTGTACTGTCTCACTGGCTTGGCTTACTGGCACCATTAAATAGAACAGAGCCATAGTTAATCTAATTACTGTATTTACACTACAGGTGTTAAGGTCAATAGGATTTCCTTTAAAGGAAAAACTGTTGTTTCATTTGAAAGGAGTGGCAAAGGTTATTTCTTAAAAAATTGTGACACTTAATCAGTTAGGTTTTCTGTTCATGCCTACTAGTGCAAAATAAGCTGACCCTTAAAGATTGAGTTCTCCAGGAGGTCTTCTTTCAAAACTTTGGTGCATTGTTGACTTTTCTGACACAAACTGTTGATCAGTGGAATATCACATGCAGTTATGTACATAAGTATTTGGACAGTGACACAATTTTAGTAATATTGCCTCTGTACACCACCATAATTGATTTGAAACTAAGCCAAACGAAGATGTGATTGAAGTGTAGACTTTCAGCTTTAATTCAAGGGATTTAGCAAGAATATCACATTAACTGTTAAGGAATTAAAGCCATTTTTATACATAGTCTCTCATTTTGAGAGGCTCAAAAGTAATTGGACAAAGCAGTATAATTATAAATATAAGGATTATTTATGATACTTGGATGAAAATCCATTGCAGTCAACTGCTTGAGGTCTGGAACTCATATTCACCCATATTACGCTCAAAAGTAATTGGACATGTGACTGACAGTTTCATGGCCAGGTGTGGCGTGTTCCCTCATTATTTTGTGACAAATTAAGCTGATAAAAGGTCTTGAGGTTATTCCAAGTATTGACTTTGCTTTTGGTAGTTGCTCATGGGAACTCTCAATATGCGGTGCCGATGCCAAGTGAGGGAGGCCATTATTATGCTGAAAAAAACAAAACAAACATATTAGAGAGAGCAGAAACTGTAGGAGTGGCCAAATCGACAATTGGGTGCATTCTTAAAAAGTAGGAATGCACTGGTGAGCTCAGCAGCACCAAAAGGCCAGGAAGACTATGGAAGACAACTAAAGTGGATGATCACAGAATTCTTTCCTTGGTGAAGAAAAACTCCTTCACAACATGTAGCCAGGTCAGGAACACTCTGTAGGAGGTAGGTGTATCCTTGTCAAAGTCTACATTCAAGAGATGCTTTCATTAATGTAAATACATAAATTTAACACTCCAAAGGCCAGATTAGACTTTGCCAGAAAACATCTAAAAAGAATGATGGGAAGAGAAGCGTATGGAGAAGGAAAGGAACGGTTCATGATCCAAAGCAGACCACATCATCTGTCAAACATGGTGGATGATGTATGGCTGCCAATGGAACCGGGTCATTGGAGTTTATTGATGATGTGACTGCTGATAGAAGCAGGATGAATTCTGAAGTGTATAGGGTTATACTATCTGCTCAGATTCAGCCAAATACACTGCTTCACACTTCAGATGGATAATGACCAAAAAACATACTGTGAAAGCAGCACATGATGGCAGCAGAATATTCTTCGAAGTCAGTCACCTAAAATCAACCCAACTGAGGATTCTTTTCACTTCCTAAAGAAAAAACTGAGGGCAGAAAGACCCACAGAGAAGCGGCGACAGTAAAGGCCTGGCAAAGCATCTCAAGGCAGGAAACTCAGCATAGCTTGATGTCCATGGGTTCCAGACCTCAAGCAGTTGACTGCAATGGATTTTCATCCAAGTATCTAGATAATCCTTATATTTATAATTATACTGCTTTGTCCAATTACTTTTGAGCCTCTGAAAATGAGGAACTATGTATAAAGCTGGATGTAATTCCTTAACAGTTAATGTGATATTTATGTTAAAGCCCTTGAATTAAAGCTGAAAGTCTACACTTCAATCACATCTTGATGGCTTCATTTCAAATCCATTGTGGGGGTGAAAATTATGAAAATTGTGCCACTTTCCAAACTACTTATGTACCTAACTGTATATCACATTAGTTGTGTGCACATGCTTGCTTTAATGGCCAGGTTGAAAATCTAAATGCTGTCCTCAAAGATTGCTCGTACAGTTTACCAGAAAGTGTTTGTAATCCTTTTAGCATGTATTTGTTATTGGGCTTATCTGCAATGTAAAAGATTAAAGTTTTGTAATCAGATCACTTTAATAATTTGCATGTAATCTTACACTGTAGGGCAGTCATAGTGACACTTTATCTCACGAAAACTGGTCTCACACAGTCATACCAATGGGAGAGCAACACTCATTTAGAAATGGAGAGGTGGAAGATTGAGCATTGGGAAGAGGAGTAGATTGAGAGAGGCTGAGGCTAGCAAATGGAGATGGAGAGAAGGCTTGTGCAGTGATGGGCCAGAGAATCAGAAAGACACATATAAAATGTTATGGTTCTATATATTGCAGGAGTTAGTAAGAGATGAGGAAAAAGGTGGGAATGAAAGATGAGATAGCTGGTAGAAGTTTGGAAGCTGTAATACTTGACACATAAATGTTCCTTTTTAGCTCTCTTGCTTTGGTTGAGTTACTTGTTATAACACTGTTTATTATACTTTTAATAATACTAATATTTTGACCTACACATACTAGCCCGTTTGTTCTTTAAGTTATTTCAAATGAGAATGTCCATAAAATCCATGAAATGAAATAAAATGGCACCTAATTTTTCAATTTGAGCAGTAGATTAGTTTATTTTTTTACAGTAATAATACCCCATAAAGTTGGTGTTTCCAAGCAATAGAAAAAATGTTAATTTTTACCCTTTTGTCTTGGTAGAAGAGACATGAAACAAAAATTTTCACATGTGGAAGTCAGCTGTCAGTGACATTTCATAAAAGGCCAAAGTTGAAACCATGAGATTTCTGCAGGAAATAGAGAGAAGAAACTCGGAGGCAAAAGAGATAGGAAACACTGGTGGACAGGTTAAGGTTATGAGGCCAAGGAAGTAAAGGAAAAGTCGAGAAAATAAAACAATAAGATGTGAAAACCAACCACACATGCGCGCACACATACTTTCACTGCATAGGAGTTTATTTTATGGTGTCACAAAATGTGACAGTTCGTGTTGCCTTGCTTGACAGCAAATCACCTCACAAAAAGTTCCCAGAACTGTGCAGTGTTATTTTGGGATGAGTCCGCCTTTCTGTCTCTGTCCTTTCAGTACAACTGAAGTTATTACTACACTTTGCACTTTCATGGCTTTTTCTTAATTAATTGAGAGTAAACATCAGATTTTATGAGCCCACAATGCTGTGTGTCCACATA
This sequence comes from Xiphias gladius, assembly GCF_016859285.1. NCBI lineage: Eukaryota > Metazoa > Chordata > Actinopteri > Istiophoriformes > Xiphiidae > Xiphias > Xiphias gladius. The sequence goes on from NC_053411.1 coordinate 7,088,271, forward strand.
AAGACTGTAAATTCCTGTTAGTTGTCTTCTGTGGTTGTATTGATTTAAAATCTGTCTCTGTTGCCTTTCCTCTTTCTCTCCCTCTCCATCTCTCTGGCTTCTGTGTATGCACTTTATGGCTGCATTGCTTCCACACCATGTACAACTTCCATTACACTGCTGGCTAATGGCCTTACCGCTTCCATTCGATCACAGAATCTCTCAGTAATGTGAGAAAAATCGAGGGATCGATATATTTTTTTTTTTGCATCCACATCATCGTTAATGTTGTCATGACTGTGAAATCACATTGAAAGTTTCTGTGCAGCTGCAGAATGGCTGATTTGTTTGTCATACAAATAACTACTTGAAAGCACAAATAATGCAGTTAGAGCATATACCTTTCGTTTTTTGCTAATCTCCATCAGTGTATCTAAAATTAATTGTAATGGCCATATATGCCTTTTGTCTGATGCTCTGTGTCAGATTAATATGATGTTCTGTAGCAGCCATATTAAAAGTACAGCCACCATATCCAAAATTACATGGATATTGTAATTATTTAGAATTAAAATATTAAGCAAAACACCTTACACCTGGCATCTTAGCAAATAGGAATAAAATGAGTCTCAACTCAATTTCACGTTCTATTCTTGTGCATAGTAAAATAGGTAGAATAAAATAGATTTTATAAAATAAACTAATGTTGAAATTGATTTGTGTGACATGCAGGGACACCCCATCCCTTGCACTGACAGTGGTTAATAACTAAGGCTTCAATGGCAAAATGTTTTAAAACCTTCACCTGTGGGAGCAGAGAACACTACGTTAAATAAAAGCCATAATGAAGATGTATGTGGTTGACACCCACTGTATGAATGAATGACAGAAATCATTAACAGATAGATGAATGCAGCTGTTATGTATTCCATGTCTAAAATGGGCTTTTGTTTCCTCTGGTGTCATCTTTGCAGTAAATTATTGACATGAGTCATATACATCATGTACAGTATGTGTTCAACTCTTCAGCTTCTTATGGCCCTTCCTTTCATCACTCTTACATCACACATTTCAGTCATTAGTCATCTCAGGCCTCTTACTAACAACCTGTCAGGTTCTCTTGCCGTAAATCTACAGACTTTGATTTTGCTTATAGCTCTGCTAAATAATTCTGTTTCTTTGTCTTCTGCTGAATTTCTTTCCCCTTACTCTCTCTGTTCATTGTCCAGCCATCTGCCTCATCCACCATATACTCTCCCTCATCTCGTTCCTTATGTTTTTGAGTTGAAAAGACTTATTGTCTGAAGGTTCGACAATCATAAAGGGGGAGGAAGAGAATAATGGAAGTGGTGCAAAGGACAAGTGCCACATACAGAGAGATGGCAGTGGGGAAAAATAACTTTTTTGACTTGTAGCCATGTAGAGGAAAAAGGTGAAGGGAAAAGCAAAGGGGAAGGATCAGAGAACAGCAAACAGAGGGAGGGAGCAGGAGAAATGAATAGTTCACACTTCAGAGAGAAGTTGTTTATTTGTCGAATGCAGATTTTTTACCTTTGTCGGGTTGTCTGATAGGAGTTGCTGTTTTTGGAAGGCACTATGTACATCCTTATCTACTACTGAATAAACATGCAGGTTTACAGAAGGCGGTTGGCATTGTTGTGGTGTAATGAGTAAGGGCACATGTCTCCAAGTGAAGAACCTGTTTCCAACCCTCTGTTGGCATTCGTCCATGCTGCTGAAGTGTCCTTGAGAATAATATGTTTCCATGTGTGTTAGTTGTTAAGCCTGACCTATGACCTTTCAGTCAATAGGTAAACATAATCAAACGTGTGGAGTTCACTTTGACTGAATATGTAACTTGAGGAACCTTAGGAGTGTCCAATTAGAACTTGGAATAATTACTTGTAGCGTTAGCAGTTTATTTTTATTAGCCAAGCTAGTTCCAAAGCTCTAGGAATGACCATGTTGGTCATTCAGTCAATCCACAACTTTGGTCTAGGCTGAAATATCTCAACTAAGATGGACTGCCATGACGTTTTGTACAGATATACATTGTGCACACAGGATGAATCCTACTGACTTTGATGATCCCCTGACTTTCCCACTATTGCTGCTAGCATGGCTGTGGACTTAGTCTTGTTTATTTTTATAGTCTTGTCAGAGTCTGTGATATCAGAAGACGTCTTCTGACTTCTTTCGATAAAACTTAACCATGTGTCAGTGATATTGTATTGAGAGTGTTATCCCTTTTTTGCCCTCTCTCCTCTTTCTTCATTAGTATGTATGCTGTAGTTTAGATACTTTTTGACAGCCTAACCAGCATTGAGAAGAGCGTAACCTGCCCAGAATTTAAATATCATAAGACCACAGTTGCAAACGTAATTTTTGGCAGAGCTTGGGTTTTGTGGTCCCAAATTGAGAACCTGATTAGTGGATAAGTGTACATTATGTAATACTAATGTCCATGCTCACCGGTACATGGGGTAATTTGAGCATCGATTCAGGAGGGAGTCTTATCTTGTCTCAATACTCCATCAGAATTAACAACATAAGTAAAATTTTCCAGTTACTCGACCCTCTTGACTAAAACATCTCCCATGAGAATAGCAATAATGATCAATTTAGCGTTGTTTTATACCTCCTATTTAGATCTGTGAAAGCCTTTGTATCCCAAATACTTTTCATGTTTGTTTTTCAATTATACATTTGACGACCGATCATGTTGTCCTCTTTATGTCCAGCAAATGATTTGGCATAATAATGAAACTGCAAGTGTGGAAATAGAAAAGGAGAGAGACTTGGGATGACCTGAATCTTAATGACAAAGGCCGAGGGTAGAAGCGAGAGTATGGACAGGTTTAAATGAAAGAAAGAGAAATAAGTGATGGACTTAAATCCTGAAGACGAGCTGGAATGGGGGGATGAATACATGAAGTGGCAAATGGATGGAGGGATTCCACTCAAGCTCCTTTCCATTACATCTGGGATGAATATGAATGTGTGGGTGCATATGGGACTGTGTGTATGTTATTGTGTGTGGGCATGCACATGCTTGTGCTCATTATAATCATGGGTTTTGTGTGCCTTTAGGCATGTATGTGATGTGTGTGCATGTGTGTTACTGTATATTTTTGTGCCTATGTGTATTTTTGAGTTGTGTACACTGTGTTCGAGTGGGTGAGCACCGCTGCTTTGGCAGCTCCCTGCAGCACAAGGATTAGAGAGGTGGCACTACCGAAATGGAGCCGATCTATTTGTGAGTGTTTGTGCGTTTTGTGTTATTCTGTGGTTATATCAGCAATGAATCGGATGAAAGTTGTGCGTGTTGCGAGTCTGAAAGGGAATTGGATCAGATTACAGAAAATCTTTGCACCAGATTAACTCCGATCCCCACAAGAGTGGAGATAAATGAAAGAAAGGAAAGAGCAGAGCTGCACTTAAAGGAAAGAAGCAGCAGTTATGTTTATGTGAGAGGAGGGTAGAGTGAAATGTTCTGAAGGATTTCGGTTATGTAATAAGTGCTGGGTAATGTGACTGAATGCCTCTAAAGTTGCTGTGTGTGGCACCTTTTAAACAGCTTTTCATTTTCAGATTGTGATACCCTTGTGTATTGTACAAAAAAAACAAAAATGAATCAGTCTTTATGATCGGCCTCTATATAGTGGCAGAGACTGCTAGTGCCACTTTTTTCAAAATGAGGGCCACTTTTGCCATAAACTCTGTCACTGTCCTAAAGAGGGTAGCATCCTTCCCTCTTCCCCCTCCCTATTGTTTTTGTGTACAGTTTTCCCTTGGGCTTTACTGCAATGTAAGATGTCGTGAAGCTTTTTTTTTTTTTTTTTTTTTTTTCTTCCCAATTTGTGTGTTACTCATTCCTCCCCTTGGCATTGCTGGAAGCTCGACCGTAGCATATTTGGTTTTGGTGCTGTAAAGCAACTCAGCCAGTTTCCGAAACGATGGGTTCAGATTTTTTCATGTCTGTCTATTTCAATGTACATATGAGCATTTGACTATTGTATAATATTGGTTACTGTTATGATTCCTCCTGTACATACTGGTCATAAGATATCCCTTCCTAGCGTGACTCCAATATAAGAGATGGTAAACAAAGCCCACAGTCCTCTTTTCCATGCAAAAATACCTAATTAATGTGGGATTAATTGAAAAATAAACAACTGTGCACGTTTATCATACTGAAGGAACAAGTCTCATAGGGCAAAAGGTGTGACTCATTGATGTGTGTTTAATAGTTTGTGGACAATGATGGAGCTCAGCAGAAAGCTACATCAGGCTTTTATTAAGCCGACAATACTTGTTAGTAGAATCAAGTCATTGAGGCTTTTGTCTTTTCGTGGGATTTGTTAACAATTAAATAAAAGAATATTACAAGCCTTATCCTTTAATACCTTGACACAAGGTTACAGATTTACACATTCTTGACGCAAACCTTGTGAAAATCCAAATGTTCTTTTTAAGAGATGGAAAATGGTGTGAAACCTCAAGGGACAGAATACAGTCACAGAATCATTTAAACCACTGGTGTCAGTCCACTGCCCCCCCGCAACAAACACACACACACACACACAAATAACTTATACTACTTATGTGGGGACCTGTCTTTGACATAATGCATTCCCTAGCTCCTTACTCTAACCTTAAACATCGCTTACCCTAACCCTGACCTAATCCTTATTCTAACCCTAAACCTAAAACCAAGTCTTGACCACTCAAAAAGCCATTTATCCTGTGGGGTTCCGCATTTTGGTCCCCACGAAGCTTTCAGACCCCACAAGTGTAGTGGGCTCCTGGTTTTTCGGACCCCACAAATATACACACACAGTGCGACCAGACATAGCCATTTAACAGGTCAGTGCCATTGATTGTACGATTGATTTTTGTTTTCTCTGCTGCATGATGCACATCACATGCAAAGCTGAGGAGCATGTACCACATTACTCTGACTGCCCCTGGACATTTCATGACCCAGCATGCACTGCTTTCTGGCTGGTGGATGTGGGGCATTGAGGGAGATGGCAGGGGACTGGACTAATTGGACGGCTTCATTTGTGGGTGTGCAGCAAATCATTAATACTGTTGTTCCTTACAGGGTTTGGATGTAGTGACAACAATCTGGCAGCAAAACCCTTTAAAGAAAATATTTTTTTCTTTTAATACAGCCTAAACGAAGGGTAACCACAGGCCTGATGACCATTGAGTGTGTGCGCATAGTGGGATTTTACTGTTTTTCAGGCAGTTTTGGACTCAATTTAATTGAAAACCTGTGAGGAAAAAAAAAAAGCTTCTCATCTATTCCATGCCAGGTTTTTGTGTAGATTCATGGTTTCTATACTTTGACTTCAAAGACTAAAGGATTTTTCGGCTTAGCCCTCATCTGCTAAGATTCTTTTTTGCCTGTGTCCTTGAAGAAATAAAACTGCATTAAGGACCTCAAGTAAAGCTAAGGCTCACCACAGAATAAAGTCACTCCTGCAGTCTGATTCATGCAGACTTGTTTAGTAGTTGGTAGTATGCCATGTACCTGTGCACACCTTGGTGCTAGAAAATCCATCTTTTGTGGAATGGAGGTTTTGGTACTTAAAAGAATTATTTTATGAAACATAAAAAGAAACTTCTTGTTCAACCACCCACTTATTTTATAATATAACATCTATAGTATCCTTTTGTTTTTGTTTATTTTACACGATCATCATAGCAATGGCCTTACATACAATAGTACTCACCAGAATGGACATATCAGGGCTAATCACAAATTGCTGAATCAAAGATACTGTGGTTCCAAAAGCCAAAACAGATCACATTGGTAATGTGTCTGCACTTACAAGAATCAGTAAAACTTAAATCCCAAACATCACTCTGCTTCGACAAAGAAGATAAAGATTAGACGTTGTGCAGTGCAAGCAGAAAACATGACTACGCACTCAAAGGATGCGCATGCAAACAAAAGGACAGTAAGAGCACTTCTCAAAACTGCCAGCTTTAATCTTTTCAAGGTTAAACAAGACAATTGTAAAGTAGCCCTCAGCAATGAACTTGGAAACTCAAATACACTCTGTTCCTAGCCCTCACACACAATACATTTAGTTTAAAAATTGTATTAACCAAGTGGCTACAAGCATTAGCATAACACAACAAATACTAATGATGTCCTGATCCAGTTTTTTTAGCTCATATCTGAGCCCCTTTTAATATTGGGCATTAAAAATGTCCGATACTGATCCTTAATATCGGCTTGGGACATCTCTAATAAATAATATAGAACCTGATTTTGGCTTAAGCCACAATGTAAAAGAGAGACGGGGGTGACGCTCAACGAAAAAAACAAATGTATAAAGGTACAAAATATTATATTAAATTGCTGGGTCCACAGCACAGAGAGCCAATGGGAACAAACGGCTACTTCCATGGGACATAAATCCTGTTTTCAAAAAAACTGAAATCCCTGAACTGCTGGAAGGTATTCACTGCAGTTTTTTGCAGACGAAATGGCATCACAGAGTTCTGCAAAATCCTTTCCAGCACAATAAAGCCACAAGCATCCCATTCTACCTCATATCAGGGGTGCTCAGACTCTGTTGGTAGTTGGGGTAAACCAAAGCTCCTGAGTCATCTTGAGTGTCAACCTGCCTTGTGATAATCAAGCTCCTGGGAATAATGATATGACAATCAGCAATATCAGAAACTACAGTAGGATTTGTGAGATCAAGCAGAATTTTTTTTTTTTTTTTTTTTTTTTTCCTTGTACAGACAGGAGATTGAGAAGGGGGTTGCTGTCAAGAGTCCTTGTTAATTTGAATTTTGACATCCTTTAAAAATGTTGCAAATGGTTTCAAGCTGAAGTGCTTGGACTAATATAGAAACCAGGGAGAGTGAGTCCTTCCCTCATTGAAGCTCTCTATTCGTCCTCTCTGATGACTCTATCCGATCCACTCTTTCACTCCATACACCTTTTTGTCCTATTTCCACTCCCCAACCACTTCCCTCTCTCCATCCATACACTCACCCCTTTTCCCCGCTACTCATGAATTGTTCTTGATGCATTTTGTTTCCCTGTCTGCTCTCTGTGCTTTACATTAACAGCTATCTGTCACTGTCACGTTCTATTCAAAGCTGTATACCATTGTACATTCATCATTGCTGGGATTTATATAGAAAGCAAACACATACTAAGTTCAGCAGCAGGGAGCTAAATGTGTGATTGTACATTATGCCTTTTTTTTTAATTGGGGGGGGGGGGGGGACTCTAAGTATGTGTGTGGGGGGTAATATGCATGTATGCGGCACCCTGTGACCTCTCCTTGTGCTAGAACAGCCCCATTGACTTGGCTGTCAGACCTTATAAAACAGTGACCACTCAATCTGTTACACTGGCTGCTACTACCACTCACTCAGTGTGTGTGTGAGCAATGGAGGGTGAGTGCAATATGAAGTGACAAAAATTGGTATGTGTGTGAATTTGTGTGTGCTTAAAGTCTGTAGGTGAGTGGATTTGTCTGTGTGTGTGTGTGTGTGTGTGTGTGTGTGTGTGTGTGTGTTAGAGAAGGCTGGTGCGTGTCTTCTACTGTGGGTACTATCATTCACTGTTACAGTTTATCAATGAGGCCTTGGGTACCAGCTATTTGTATTTCTCATCCCTGTTGCAGGCTGTATAGGAATTATACACACACACACACACACACAAGTACAAATAAAAATTAGGTTTGCACAACAGAAGGTTAAGAGAGAGGTGACTCAGGCTGAAAATTAGCATTTTGTGTCTGACTGCATGTGTATTCTCAGAGCAGAGTAGCCTAGTTGTAAGCATATAGAGTCAGTGTATATAAAGATTGTACTACACTGTCTGTGCTTGTATGTATATGTGCATGTAGAAATATATACAGTACACATGTACTGTATATGGATTTACACTTTGTTCGTTTTGTCTTTCTTTCAGTGTTGTCACGATACCAAAGCTATGACTTTGATACCTGCCTAAATATCTCAATACCAATACTGAAACAGTACCACTAGCCTGTTCTCATTGTCCTTTTTAAATCTGATTTGACTAAATAGGAAACTAAAAAATGCGCTCAGTAGATCAAAGACCTCCGCCAACTACATCTACTGTAGTGTTCAGGCTAATAAACCTGGGTTTGAGCTTCATTACCATGAAGTGCTGGACTTAGTTAATGTCATTCATGTGTATAGTTTTCATGCTTCATAAAATTGTAGTTTATGTGCGTTTTTTTTCATACATCTCATGTTTTTGACAATGAGTTAGTACATTAGTTAGCCATGATTACCATTACCAGTACTGACTGAGTACAAGTTGATCATTTATATCTGGTGCTGTTGATTTGTATACTTGTGAATGCCTGACTTGTAGCAGCTTGCAAATTATGGTAAAATTAACGTTACCAGTGTGAACACTGATGTTAGCCACATTGATAGGTTAGCTGAAAAGAGAAAGCCAAAACCATTATCATTGCCCATAACTACCTCGTCAAACTCTGATAAGTTTGCTGGTCACAAAATAAATCACACTTGTTTGACGTATATTTGAGGACATGGGCATGATGTAGTTATGTTGTCTATCACATTTGCTAAGCTGTCGCTCTTTGAATTCTTAGAATAGGTCGGTATGTCTGTCGGATGTGTTGGCTCCCTGGGTCTGTGTACATTCAAAACATCCTTTACAGATGGGCCCTATGGTGTCCGTGGGCTTGACTGTTGGCTGTGCAAACAAAATGACATATTGCTTTTTGTGTCTGCTTTGTCGTGCACGGTCAGCAAGACCACTTGTATTAGCAGCCGTGCTTCTGGTTATGTCCGTTTCGTCTTGAGTGGAAGCAGAGTTCTGCGCGCGCACAGACACAGAGAGAGAGACACAGAGAGAGACACAGAGAGAGAGAGACACAGAGAGAGAGAGACACACAGAGAGAGAGACACAGACACACACAGAGAGACAGAGACACACACAGACAGAGACACACACAGACAGAGACAGAGACACACAGACAGAGACAGAGACACACAGACAGAGACAGAGACACAGACAGAGACAGAGACACACAGTCCGGAAGTTGCGCATAAGGGAAACTCAGGAAATACAGCTCTTAATAAAAAACTGTTCATCTTAAAGTATCGGTACTAATAAAATCGGGTATTGTACTGTTAACGGCAGGGTATTGTGACACTCTTCTGGTATCATATATGGTGCAACACTAGTTTCTCTTAAGGTCATGGATTCTGTATTAATCATCCCAACAGCCAGGTAATGGGAACGCAAAGGGGGGGCACCCACACGTATACACACACACACGTATTTTAACTTTATAATTATCAGATTCTTTCATGTCAAGAAGAGAACAATACTACAGAACTCTTTAGTGTGTAGGTGTTTTGATTCAAAAGGTTTCCTGTGTTTGTATGTGCCCCCCTCATGTCCTAGTGTGTATGTGTAAATGTGAGAGTGTGTTCATGTGTTTGGGATCATACATTTATTTTGTTGAAGTCTGTATGCGTGTTGAGTTGTGCGTTGTGGTATGTATGATCCGTTTGAGTCTCTGGTAAAACCTGTGGGGGCCTAAAGATGCCATAAATGGGACTAATTTCTTTCTGGAAAGAAAACTGCTGGCTGAATGTGTCTGAATATTTTTACACAGATGATTTTTTACAAGGTTACAGTGAATATAATACGTGTTGCATTTGGGTGTGTGTACTGTGCTGCTGATTTGTGTCTTCTTTCCTCTTGAGATGAGTTTTCTTCACAGCAAACTAATTTTGTTAGTTATGGGCTTAATGAGAGGTTGACACGCTCTGAGCATGCTTTGTTTTACTCGTGTGAAACATTTGTTTATATAACTATATTATGCATGATGTATTTTTCATTGTAACTAGATCTCTAACATTTTTGAGCTTTTGTTTAGGTTGTTTTATGCTGTTAAGTTGCAAAATTCTAATGGCTGCAGTTCTAGCCTAGGGCCATCCTGGTCCCTGCAATCCATCCCTCTCTTGTCCTCTGCGCATTTGATTGTCTTGACATTTATGCTTGCCAGATGTTGGAAATCAAAGCAATCCTGAAGGCACTCGGCTGGTTTAACAATTATTGACTTAACATGCATTTTTCTGTTTGAAGACAAGAGTGAAGAAATTGGTCTAGATCATTCACTTCCTCTCAATCCCCCACCCCCCCCCCCCCAGATTCTGATTTCCACCAATGGGCTCAACAAGGAGGGAGTGTAGAAATTAAAAAACATGAATGTCCATCAAAATGCTCTAGATACATTTTTACAAATGTAAATGGTACTCTTGCTTTTATGTGGGTTTTCATATCTCTGCATTCTGGGAATGGTAGATTTGCTGTTGTGCCGCTGTTGTGTTTTGGACATTTGCTTGCAACTCTCTAATTTCATTCTGATGTTTGGATGTTGTTTTCACCCAATATTTCCTTTGCTGAAATTGGGGGTATGGCTCATAAAATGGCAAAGCTTTGATTATAGGAATAATCAGTGATGTGGCTTGATCTGATGTACTTGGACCAAGCTGCCCTGATTGGTTAAATTGGTAAAAACTGTTGGAACACCAGTTGGATTGCTTTGCTCAAATCATCTGTATAATTTGTGTAAACCCGCCAAGTATCGAAATTATAATGATGATGATAATCTTTTATATAGCATTTATATAGTAATTACACTTTGCTTGCAGCTCCCACATGGTAAAATTGAACTGGAGCTGAGACAACCCAGAATGGAGGTTTGAAGGATGACTATGGAAAGTGATGGTGCTGGTATACTAACATGCTAATTTCTTTCACAATCATCAGGTTTTACTCTGTGGAGCCATGTTTGACTTCTGACAGAAAAACAGTGAACAGTCCATTGAGGGTGATCTTAGCAAAGCATACTAATTACAGTAGTTGATTGTATATTGAGATTTTTTAAATTTAGTCATCAAAAATGAGTTATATACAGGTGCTGCATGAGATTTTAGTCAGATTCCACCAAACTTTGCAGAGACCTAACAGCTCTGAGGAAAAATGGTGAAAAATAATGACAAGTAACTGCAGCTCCTCTCCTTTTAAGGCAGCTGGCCTTTACAGTGCAGTGTCCTGCTGCATAAGCAAGTGAAAATGAAATATAATTTTGCAGTGAGTTACTGAGGTTGGAAAATACAGATTAAGTAAGTTCTGACACTAATAATCATTAGCAAAGCAGTGCAAAAACGCTCATCTGACGTGGTTACCAGAGATTGGAATATGATTTATCATCTGGTAAATGAAGAATAAGCAATAAAACTAGCTATTAAATTGTTTCAAAATGTATAAAGAGCAGCACATTGCATTTTAAAGGGTAATTCTGCACACCACAGTGCTGATTAAAATAAAAACATTTTTGTTCCAAGAAAGGAAATTCTTTTGACAGACTAAATCGAAGTCTGCATCAAAGATGTGGTTTGTACCTTTTTTAGAAGCTTTTGATTGTTGTTACAAACAAGTCATCTGAATATCATCACTTACTTGAACAACAGTAATTATCCATGTACCTCAAGGATATTCCATAAAAGGTTTCAGGCTCTATGCTTTTTCTGTCATAAGCTTTTTTCATCTTATTCCAAACACCATTACTTCCTATGTTCCAATGAACTGGTGGCCCCAGTGCATTGCATCTGCCACCATATGGTGTACTGTAAAGCTCCAGCACACACTTCTGTGATGTTTACTTTTCAATATATTGTATCCCAGTCTTGCCTTGACATTTTCATATTTACCCAAGACCATGATCTTCTCCTATCCTTAACCAAGTTTCCTAAACATAACCATAAAAATCATGATGTAGTTGCCAGTAGTAGATATTGTAGCAGGAAAACAAATTAAATGCACTGAAGGTGAAAATTTACAGATACATACACTATGAACGAATATGACAGATATGACAAATATAGATCACAGCAGACAAGGTCAACTTCCATGCTCATATGTTAGCACGTTATTTACCTTACACGGTCTCCCTGTTTATTTACATTGTAATTTTACCATTACTATTTCTGTCCGTTATGTTTATTGCATATTTGTCCGTCCTGGATGAGGGGTCCCCTCCTCTTTTGCCTTATTCGTGTTGTTTTTTCTTATCCAGATCCAGGGTCTAAGGACACTGGGAGTATCTCATATGATTTACAAATCGTAAAGCCCTTGAAGGCAAATTTGTGATTTATTTATTCATTTATTGTTTTGGCTATATGAATAAAATTGACTTGACTTTGGTATACAATGTGAGATGCAGTTAAAAGCTAAGAAAGAGATAGTTTGGACCTTTGAGTTGAGATTACTTTGTCACGGTTTTGAAAATCTGTTTAAAATAATTCCCCTTATGTTTATTAAAAAAGACATCCTAATCAAAACCTAATCAAACAAACCTAATTCAATCTAACTTTTAGGTGACAGGGCTTTACTCTGTGTCACTCTGCATGCATTATACATACCCTATGTCCATCATTGTGCTAGTTTTGTCTGAATATATAAGATGCAGTCTTCGTCATACCATGTTTAAACTGTATGACTCAGCTCAGAAGGCAAGTTAACATCCTACCACCAATAAAACTGAGAAAAATTCCTTTGTACAATGTAGCTGACACTGATTTGTGAGTCTGATTGCAGTGTTGTAGCTGGAAGGTAGATGTGACAATAATCTTTTATGATGATGGACTTTCAATAAATCCCCCTTGATTAATGATCTAATTATTGCATTACAGAGAAATTGTGAAAAAGGCCCTCTTCTCTCCATACAAATAAAACATGATGCTTACTCTTGACTCACTTTATGTAGTCATATTTCCATGGAGAGAGGACGGGAGTTTTTTGTTCTTTTGGTTTCATGGCTCATTAAGATGAGTGACTGCTGCTGCTTGAGTGTTTTACGTGACTAATATTATTACTTGGTGCAGTAAAAATGCTTTCTTTTATTGTTCTTTTGCTGCAGGTGGGATACGAGAACGCAGGAACCGTGGAGTTCCTGGTGGACAAACATGGCAAACACTACTTCATTGAAGTCAACTCCCGACTCCAGGTTGAACACACGGTCACCGAAGAAATCACTGAGTGAGTAAGCTATGTTAGCATGTGTGGATTGTTTTAGACTGGTGGGCAGGTTTCGGCGGTTTTCATTTTGTGTGTGTTTTTGGGCATCATCTGTCCAGACAGGTGTGCCGCTTCAAGGCTAGATGGTTATGTCTGAAAAGTTGCTGAAGTAAAGAGTGAAGGTTGAAGAGAAAAGAGTGGAGCGTGAGAGAAGCAAAAATGGACAAAAAATAGAGGAATATGGAGAAATGGGCAAGGTGAATAAAGGAGGGAAAAGAAGGGACGGACAAAGCTGACAAATAGAAAGAGATGGATGTAGGAGAGAGATTTGGGAAGAGAAGAAAACGTGGAATCAGTGAAGAGAGAAGCTAAAAGATGAGGTCAGAAGGATGGGAGACAATGGGAATGAAGGGGAGAGGTGAGAATGAGAAAGAGGATAATGAAAGATATAAATAGCATGCTGCTCCACCAGTGACCTGTGAGATTTGCTCAGCTCAGACAACACAGATGGGTCTCAAACTAATACACACACAGACATAAACACAAAAAAACCACAGACACACAGGTGTATAGGCCCTTCAGTCAAACCCAGACTGATAAATTCTTTGTCAAGCACTGATGTGTGTTCACAGAGAACTACAATTACACAAATTTGATTTCCTCCATAATTAGCTCATTTAATGAATTAAGCTGACAGACTTACAATCGGTTCAACTAATGCTGGAAGTGCTGGGCAGGAGGGAGATCTGCATTGCAACAACAGGATTTCACCTGTTCCTACGGCAACTAAACATGACTAACAGCTTTGTATGCTGTATTTTCTTGCTGTCTGTATCAGTTGCTACAGTCGTTTGGCTTCTTTCATCTCGCTTTTCTTTGTGTTCTTTGTGCATGTTGCCATGCTTTTTTTTTTTTTTTTTTTTTTTTGGTCACCGTACACAAATAAGGTCTATGATCACTCTAAAATCTCCAAAAATAAACCAGCTGTGTAACAGTGTAAAAATGTATTCGTAAACATTGGGGCCTAACAAATGTGTTGCATCCATTTTGTTCCTCATCTCTACCCTGCCTTGCTATGCATTGCTGGTTTCTTAGCATGTTGCTGATAAAAGAGCAACAGCATGAAACCATTGGGGAAAAATGTTTGCTGCATCATGCGCATAAATGAAATAATAACAAAAAGGGGGTCCATTCATAAAAACATTACCCCACAGCGCTACTAGTGGTGAAAAAACTCCACAGGGACACAAACGTAATATATTGAGATGGGAATGGACAAGGTGTCCTAATATGCAATAGATATTAGACATTAAAGTGGAAAAAGTGGTCTTAAATTAACAAATAATTATAATTTCAAACTTTGTTTAAAGTGGCAATCTCGAAGATTTTCATTTAAATAAGTGTCTGTCGCCAAAAGAGGTAACACGATGGTGATTGAAGAATTAGTGTATTAAGTTACTGCTAACGTAAACCTAACATTTCCTACTGCTGCAGCTTCACATTAAAAGCATTTAACTGGCAAAACAAGAGTTGACTCACAGGAAAGGAAATGTTTATAAGTGAGCTGAGCACCTACTGCTATCATTCATCTAAAATGCGTCTACACTTTTGAGCGATTGGTCAAACAAATGCTGACTGAGGTTCAGGGCCTGTCCCACCTGATGCATTATGTATATTGGCTTAACAGAGGGTTGGATGTTGCTGCTTCTGCAAAAACATGTGCAAGGTTTATGTTTATAGATTTGATTACAACCCAACCACACGCATTTAGCTAGTAAAGTACTGTCCACTTTTAATCTTGATGCTGGTATGTTGAAATGGGTACTGGACTTAACATTTTTAACATGTAACAGAAGTGGTTGCCATCCACAGGTGTCTACTGTCCCCATCATTGTATATTCAATATACAACTGACTGTAGGAGCTACTACGCTGACAGGCATTGTCCTAATCAGTTTGCTCCAGGATGGAGAGGTCGATCATGGGCCAGTTGTGGAAAACTTTGTAGAGTGGTGTGACAACCACGTCCTGAAGTGAAATGTTCACAAAACTAAAGATATGTTCATCAACTTCAGGAAAACCTCCCATTCAATTTTCCCAACTATAAGTTAGGGCTCACTTGTGATTGACAAGAACTTGAACTTTGACTTAAACAAGTCTGGAATCTGCAAAAAGGGCCTGAAGATAAGGACAAAACACTACTAATGGCTTTTTATAAATCCTTTGAGTCCATTTTAACCTTCTGTTTGATTTCTTGGTGTGGGAAACTTTCTAGTGCAAAACAAAAATCGATTATTCAACATTGTTAGTAGCCGGCAAAACAACTTGCACGCAGCAGCTTTCTTTAGCAGATATCTATGACAGACAAGAGCTGCAGGCGGTATGCTTCACACCTCCAAATTCTCAGCACCCTGCTGTTTGCGGAATCATGCCGTGTTCAGCGTAAAATCAGATCACAGTTGGTCACAGAATGATGGAAAAGGGCCAATTATTGCCTGACTTCCTTATCAAAATGACAATAGTGTGTTTTGCTGCCCTCAGAATTCTGTGACCTGTAGTATCAAACTGCATTTGCTGTTACCTGCAGTGACTACAGGTGTTGCCAAATCATGTAGGACTGAAGTCTTCAACATTGCCACTGTAACGGGATATCTTTAAAGCACTCTAAAACTCCATATAGCCAGGGTAGCTGTATAATTTGGTGCTTAGCATTCAAGATATCATAAACAGAAAATGCTCATACCAGCTTTAATTCATAAAACACTTTGCAATCTGTTTAATTTTTTTCATCTGTTTCAAGTTTTCAATTTTTTTTGATTGGAATTTTATTTTATTTTTCATGAATGTTATTGCATGAAAAATTATAATGAGCAGAGCTATGCTGAGGTGGTTTTTATCAAGCAATAAAGTAGGAAAATGATGGGATATTTGTCCATCATAAATCATGTATTCCATCCACACATAGCGGATATTGCTGCAATGTAAACTTTCCAGAATAGCCTGTCTTTTTTATTACTGCTATTCAATGTAGTGTCAAATCTAATAAATTTGAAAATAAAGAAGGGCTAAAATGGAGGATTAGGGACACTGAAGAAGTTGGACATTATCATACAATCTTTTCATCTAGTTTGCAATTCACCAAGGATGTCACGCAGCATTATTCATTGGAACAAAATGAGATGGGAAAGCTCACCACCCCTGCTCTCCCTCCATTTGTTCTTTGATATCTCTCCTCCTTCTCTTTAAGCATATTCTCTCATAGTGAAACAGCTTTTGTTATATCCTCTTTGTCCTGCTGAGAACATCTCATATCACTGAGGAATTATACGTTTTGGGAAACTGGGGTCATTGGAATGGGCAGGAGTGCAGTAATTTCTTGAAACTGGGCAGCATCCTCCATTTAAACAGCAGATGTCGAAACTTTCAGCTGTCAAGCAACACTGTCAGCCTCTCCAGCTCTCCTTTAAACTTGTTGTGTATTTGTTACTCCTCCTCTATTTGATCATTCTCTTAAAGCTGCTTTGTTTGAGATCTGTCATGTATGTACTGGCTCTCCGTCTTTTTGTGAATCCTTTCTGTATTGATTTTTTTTTTTTTAAAGTCTTTCTATGTCCCTGCTCTTTCCTGCTTACTCTTTGCAACACGCCTAAGTCAGCTCCACCTACCTTCTTATCATATTAAGAACTAATCCACGCAGTCCAGGCAGAAGGCAAGTCCAGGCCTTGTTTCCCCCTCAATTAGATGCTCTCTCAAACAGATTCCCTCTCTTTGATTTTGGTGTGAGTGTGTGTGTGCTTACCATACAGTTTTATTTAACTGTTACTAATAGAACGCTATCTCTAGTGAGGGTCAGTGTAAAAAAAAAAACAAAAAAAACCACACACACTCACTCAGGTATTGAAGTCCCCCTCTCTGTTTCTCTCCCTTTAATCCATCCCCTCATCCTTCCCATCCCCATCCATCTCATCCTATCATTCCTCCCTCAGGCTCTCCCCTTCATCTGTCTGTCCTCATCTGACTTGGTGCTTTCATCTCTCCACCTCTGTCCATTTCTCCATCCAGCCTTTCTCTCTTTCTTCTTCATGGCCTCCTGTTCTGTCTCCCTCTTTCCTTTGCCATTCTTTCAGCCCTGTCAGTTTCTCCCTCTGTGCCTACCCCTCACCCTGTCAGTCCCCCCCTCCAGCTCCTTCCTCTCATCCATCTCATCTTTGTCATTCTCTCCTCATTCACATTCACATTCTTCTCCCATCTTTGACATCTATTCATTTATCTCTCCCTCTCTCTCCCTCTCACTGTCCTTTACCTCACCTTTGCCTCATCCACCTCGACTCGCGCGTCATTTTTCCTTTGTCCCTTTATGAACTTGTCCTTCTGTGGCCTCGCTCCCTCCATCTGCCCTCTCTTATCCCGCTGTCTTGTCACTCTCTACCTCCGTCTGTCTCCCTTGCTCCATGCTTTCATGTATTAGTACAAGCACCAGCCAAAATGAAAACAACCTGAAGGAGGGACTTAATCATTTCTGTAAAGGTAGCTACCCAGGCAAGCCGTTAAGTTGAATCTTCGGTGTATTGGCTTTGATTAGCATGTACTTGGGGGGGGATTTTCCATTATGATGACACCATATTCCAAATAGAGCCCAACTGATGATGATTGTTTTAGGCCAATAGCATATTGGAAATCATAAAATCAGATAACAAATTTAAAGATTTTAATTTTTCAAAACAAGTGACACTAGAAAATTTGGTTGATCAGGATCCTTTACTTTGACCAAGATACTGTAGCTGCTCAGTGGGACATTTTTCAGGTGAAGAATAAACTTCTCAGTGCCCTCTGGTGGTCAGACTATTTCCGGTAATGGCCACACTGTTTTTAATTTACTCCAAATTAAAATACAGGTCCAAAATTTTTAGACACTATTAGTGCGCACAGAAGGACAGTAGACGTACATGTAATCTCTCCCTGCCTCACAGCTCACATCCGAATACAAGCTGTGTCCCAAATTCATACTGCAAACTAATTCTAATACTAATTGTAAAGTTTGACAATACGCTTAAACAGTAAGTGTGCATACTAAGTTATTTTTTTGTGTTTGTGTGCACAATAAAGTGCACAAAATAAATGGAGAGGTTTCTCACAATGGAAAAGAAATATCTTATTGCAATGGTGAAACAGCTCCAGGAAAACTTGAGAAATACATTATTTCACTTGGATGTTTGGCCTTCACTAAGCAAAATGGTACATGTGCAGAGTTTGACACTAGAAAGCTGTTTTCATATGCATTTGTTGAAGGGGGTAAGTTACCCAGCAGTTAAACTTGTGTAAATAAATGATCTTTCCAAGAGGAATATTTTTGTATCAAAAGGGATCTTTTAAATTTTTGGGAAAAAATTTTGTTGCCTCTTTGAGTGGAATCAGCAGTGGAATTTGATAGCAAGTCGGATTAGCTCTAGTATTAGACATATTGAAACAGACCTGAGACCCACAGTAATTCAGATAACCTTGGCATTTCTTTACTGCAATTTTTTTGTCACTTTTTGGCTAGCATATAAACAGAACCAAAAAACCTTAAACCAGAACTCAAATTGCCCTTGTAAAGAGGAACAGCCTTTAAGTCTGTGCTTACCATCAGAAACACAAGAAAATGTTAAGATGGTTATCTTAACATTTTTTTCTGTTTTCCATATGTTGTCTGACCTTTCCTCTTCTTTCTCTCCCCTGCCACTCTTCCTCACCTCCACCTTCACTGATACTGTTTCTTCCTCCACCTTGTCTCTATATTGCTTTGATTGTTGTGCCATATCTCACTTTTCTACAACGCTGGTAGCTTGACAAGATGGTATCTATTTGACTGAGAACGGATCCTCTCCCTTTTCACTGCTTCTTTTGCTTCTCTCTGTGATAATGAGTGTGTACGCAAGTGTCAGTGAGGAGGCAAAACACCACAATCTGTAATCAGAAATGAATGCACCCCACACTCTCTCAATCACAGATGCATACAAAAATAAATCCCCATATTAAAGAATTCATTTCCATTGGCATCAACAAAGACACAGACAAACACACTTGCACAAGGATAAACCAATGCCTAGGGACATTATGTGAATACCTATTCATTTATCTTTCCGCTTTACTGAATTCCTGCACTATAGAGGCAATTCGGTCGGATGCTTCTACTGAGTATGTATCTCAAATGTCAGATATACAGACGGGTGACAAATTAAAGGAAACCCCTGAAAAATGAGTGAATAAACAGGATTTCAATGCCCCCATCCATAGGACATGAGCGGTCACTGAATGGTTTGAGTATGACAATGATGTGAATCATATGCTATGGCCTTGGCAGTCACAAGGTCTCAACCCAACTGAACACCTATGGGAGATTTTGGACTGATGTGTTAGACAGCGCTCTACACCACCATCATCAAAACACCAAATGAGGGAATCTCTTTCTGTAGAATGGTGCCCATCCCTCCAGTAGTTCCAGAGACTTGTAGAATTGATGCCAAAGCGCATTAAAGCTGTTCTGGCGGCACGTGGTGGCCCAACACGTTACTAAGACACTTTTCCTTTAAATTCGTCACCTGTCTGTATTTTGTCTAGGAGGCATACCCTGTGTGAGAGAAGGGAAGAGGCTTGTGCATGAGATGCTTATGTCTGAAAGGCATACGTGTAAGTGTTTCTGTGACACAGGCAAACCGCCTCTGCATTCAACTCCAGCTCTGCCTTTGAACTTCGCCTCTCTCAAGGTTCAATTTGTCCATAATTTAGCTGTAAACAATCTTTCCTTTGTGCATCGGGTGTGTTTTTTTTTTTTTTTTTTTAGTGACAACGTGCATTCAGCTAATTTGTTCGCAAGTGTGCATGTTGCTGTCAAGAGATATTGCACATTTTGTTAGATTGGTGGACAGGAGTCCTTTAGATCCTAAAGTGACATAATTACTCCCAGGCTCACACTTTTCTGTGTATGCCAGTGTATGCTGAAGACAGTAAGGGATTGTGTGCCTGTTTAGATGAAACAGCATGAGTCGAAAGTGTTTTGCCTTTAATGTGGGGATATGAGTGTGCACATATGAGGGACAAATGTCAGGAGGCAAAGATTTACTTAACTGATAGTTGTGAATGTATATTAAGTCCAGACTTTCAGAGGTTGTCCACCAATTCTGTAATTATTTACAAGACTCCACAATATATCCACAAACATGCAGGAAAAATTCAGACAAGTCAACTAAGTGAACATGTGAGCACTACGAAACATTTTCTTTTCCCTAGTGTCTATTTATTTCTAAGGCAGTGCTTACACTCAGGCTGTGAATCGCCCCGTCAGGCTTCATCCATTCAAGTCTTGGCAAACAATTTCTAAACTTACGCCTATCCTGAACCATGCATAGCACTTAATACAAAAAATAACCATTTCATTTTATGAAGCTTCTTGGGAGCACAGAAAGCACTGGTTATTAGGTCTACTGTGGACAAAAGTCCCTCAGGAATGTTCAGCTTTCCATATATAGATACTGTAGTTGCACAGACTTGTCTACTGATGACTACAGGAACACTCACCAACTGCTCCCACTAATGTTCAGGTAATTACATTGTTGAATGGGGTCTGGTTTAGTTATATGCTTCAGATGTTTACTTTTTAATTTGTGAATCTATCAGAATCAAAGTTGAGTTTAAAAATTCCTTCATTACCTCTCACCTCAAGGTTTCTGTCAGCTGCTTTTTCCAAGGTCAAAAAGTAGATTTTAAAGTCAATTTTTGAGGATAAGAAATCCCTGAAATTATCAGAATAAAATGGAATTTACATTTCTACATATCAGTGACAACTGGGCAAACTCATGTGATATATGATCCAAAGCTCCAGAACAGCTACTAAATGGACCTGAAGGGTGTGACTGTTTTTTAAATAGCTATGTTTGGTAGGCACTTGGAAGAAAATCAGCCATGCATTTTCTTTGTGAGCATGCTTAATGACTTTTGAAATTGAAGCAGTTTCATTTACCTGTTTTCTGCTCTTTGGTTACATATTGTAAAATATCTTAAGAACACAAAATCCTATGTGTGAGACAAATATCAAGTCGAGGTCCATTTACTAGCCTTTTCAAATCTCATGGTATTCATCAATGTAGAGCAAAATAGCACTCAAAAGTTTCAAATTTGTGCTGCAGCAAAGTCAGTAATGTTTGGCTGCAATAAAAAACTGCAAGACTCTGCTGGGTCCGCTCACTGTTCTTTGGTGTTTTTCAACTTAACGACAAAAGCCAAATCTGTCCCAGCTTAACTGGTCAGTTTCATGAAATGATTTGGCTCCATGATTTTGACATCAAAATCCATATCCCCTGGCAAACCCAACCAGTGTACCTTTAATATTGCCTGCTCGTAATGCAGTTCAGTATAGAGGGTATAGAGTCTGCTTGCTTCTCGGCTGATATAGGATGTCAAGCACATTCTGAGCTATAATTAGTTGTGGGCAGCCGTGGGTTTTATATTTTAAATGACTGACATTACATGATTTACTAACATACACATTATTGGATACCTGCAATAGAATTTGACTGGCAATGGTTTTTAAGGACAGACAACAAAAGTTTAGATGGAGGCCATGACATTTTGTGCTGCATCTTTATTTCAGCATTTTCTTGCCAGTTTGTTTGTTTCATGGCAGGAAAAGAAATGCTTCTGAATCCTCTTCTACTTAGAGACAGTAATAAAGTAATAACATGATGCTATAGACAATCGGTACATTATTGAAAACAAAATCTGTCATTAAAAAAAATTGCATTTAAATCCATCATAGGTATAGACGGTGACAGTGATTGGTCGATGCTTTTTTTTTTTTTTTTTTTTTAAACATACATCCAGTAGTGCGCAGATATACTGTATTGACAGACTAAACTGTGATCTGCATTTACACGACAGGACGATAAATCAGTCCTTCTGAGGTACAGATAATGAACCTGTTCATGCATGCAGAGTGTTGAATGTGATTAAGTGTAACATTTGAATCATTTCAATTTAAAGGCTTTGCTTGGCAGCCAGTATTGATCACTTTTACAGTGCAATATTGATTCCCTAAATGGTAATGTTATTAAATAAAGTGCATAATATCCATTCTAGTGAATGCATCGTGTATACAGTGGAATGACAAATGTCTAATTCTAATTTGTAAAATAAAAAAAATAAAAAAATATATATCAGTTTTGTCTCAGTGACGTCAAACAGATGCCCTGAATCTACTGCACAGTGTCAGTGTAAGTGAGGGATAAAATCCGAACTTTATATTGTCTAATACTTAACCAGCAAATATCACAATATTAAATAATAAGAAGGGGGGCAGGGAGTGCCTTAGAACGGTGCCTTGATTCACATTTAGCTGTGAATACAGCAACAACATGAACAGATGAAGCTGCCAGAAAGTATGTTTTTAGATCCGCTGCAAGACGATAGTGTGTCTTTAAAACCGATAACAGGGGCATTTTGTTGCTCTTATTGCTTTTATTTTGACAATTGTGTGGACAAAGAGAATTAGTGTGTGTGTAGGTGTGAGCAGATTTTGATGCGTCTCAGAGAAAGCGAGTTAGAATTGTTTTCGGCTTTATTGCTTTGCGTATGTGTGCTTGAGAGAATACACCACCCGTTTTCTTGTCTCCTTAGTGTGTGGATATGTGTGCGTGTACATGCATTGATATATCGGTGCTTGTGTGTGGTGCACCTGGTTATTTGTCTGTTTAGGCTAGCTAATTAGTCGTAAATGACCACTCTCCATCTTCATCAGGCCGAGAGAGTGACAGGGAGGGAGTGGGAGTTAGGAAGAAAGAAAGAAACAATTCCTTGCGTTAATTGACTGAGGATCTGACAAACGAGGGATGAAAATGGAGAGACGGAAAGGACATGAGGCGAATTAAATAGAGCTGCGTGACCCAGAGCTGCTGTAGAAATGAAGCACACCATCCTGCTGGGCCAAGGTTTCAGGCCTGCGTTTGTTAAATATATCTGAGTCTATAGAGGACTCCTTCATTAATACGTTTCACTGTGAAGCCATTTATGAATGCATTGTAATGCCTTTTCTCTATCCTTCATTTTGTCATTTAGCCTCTTTTGTCTTTCTAGTTGTCTGCGATTTCTTGTTTTTTTTTTTTTTATCCATACTCTTTCTTTCATTTCTTTCTTTATATTTTTCTTTCATCCTTCGTTCCCTCCTTGTTTAATGTTGGATATAGCAGCCAGCATCTCCAGCTTTGGCTGGCTTTGATTTACTTTCTGAACGTGGGAGTTGGAGGAGGTGCTGCCACATCAGCAATTATCCTCCCTCTCCAGTTTTTCCCAACCCTTGTCACATTTCTTGGCCCACTAAAGATATTCCAGAAAAGGTCAACTCCAGATCATTATACACTTGTCAACATATAATTAACATACCAAAAACTAGTTTACATACTTGGCCACTGTGCTGTCCCTCCTATCCTCCCTTCCATACTTCCTCTCCTCCTCCATGTTCTGAAGAAATTCTCTCCATTTTATTGTTCCTGCATCCTTCCCTCTCCTCACTTTCTTCAACTTATCCTCTTTTAACCTCTGTCCTCTGGCTCTATGCTCCACTACACCTTTTCCTTTTTATATTTTATATATTTATTTTGCTCATGGCTCATTGAATCTGTTATCTCTCTTCCTCCTCTTCCTTCCCCTCCTTCGGACTCTGTGTGCTCCTGTCCGTTTCTGTCTTCCTCAACACCAAAAGGAAACAAATACAGCAGTAAACATTTCACAGCTTTTCCTCTGGGTGGGTGGGTGTGTGTGTGCGAAATAACCACTGACAAGAAAATACTACTGAGATGACTTGCCTGAATGCTTTGTAATGAGCTAGATTACTGGTTATAATAATTGTGTGTTTGAGTAAATATTATGTATGAAAGTGATTACCTGAATCAGACTTTATGTTACAGTATGCTTTGATGTTGGTGTAAAAATTCAGATTAATGGATGTAAGCACTGCAGTATACAACTGAATCCAGCTTTTGATACTCTTTTTTTTGTAGTTTGTGTTACAGTGTACACCCAAGCATGTGTGTTTTGTGTGTGCGTGTTTGCACACGGAGGAGTTTTGTTTGGTTTTGTGAGCATGTCATAAAATCATTTTAAGGTGATTATAATTGTGCAGCGAAGCATAGAGTGAGTGACTGAGAAGTAAGCAGATGAATAAGAATGAGGGATGTAACTGTGTGTCTGAGCGTGCGTCTGTGTCCTGACATCAGGGGAGAATCTAATTTGTGGATGTGTGTATGAGGGGGAGAGACTGAGTTGAGGCTATTTATGGTAATGCGAAGGATGCTTATCATGATTATAATCATAGCCGTCATTGTTTTTGGTTGTATGAAATGTTTTAAGCAGATGGGCAAACTTGACTTTTTCTTCCAACTTTAACTTTACTTTTTACTTTAAGTCCTTTTTAATATGACATTTTAGACATTTACTGGACTCGTGCTATAAAATAAGATGCATAAGCTGATGAAGAAAATTACTAACCTTTTCTGAATTATTAGCATTAGTGGAAAAGCAATAGAGAGATGCAAGTAACAGCAGATTGCAAAGAGCTAGAAAAGTAATTGGTTTAATCCTTTGAACCCTAGACCTTCTTTTTGTTCAGTTTTATATCTTTACAAGCTTTTGGAAGACTCACTACATATCTTGATAAGGCATGTCACAAATTATTTTTCTGAATAAGTTAAGGTACTCAGAGATGCCATCTGTTTGCGTGTGAGTGGTATTATACATGTGCCTCGATGGCTTTTATGGGAAAAGAGATGGTAAGAAGAATGGACTGATAATGCATAAAGAATGAGCTAATTCATGGACCGTGTCTTAACTATTTTTTTTTTATTTCATTTTGGAATAAACAGGTCCCATGTCCCTTTGGGAACTACAGTTCCTATGAGTTTGAGAGAGTGAGAGAATTGGGGGCTACACCTTGAGCCTTTCCATTTGTGAATTAGCAATATTGTGTAAGCAGTTTGGTTTTGCACTGTAACCATGGATGTACAAACAACTATCACTAGATTACTTCTGATACAAAAAAAGGTTGAGGTTATAATGACTGTTGTTTTTTCTATGATTTCGAAGTGGATTTGTCGATGTTATCAGTGATAGAGATACTGGTGTCCCTGGGAAGTGTTTCAGGAGTGTTAATATCATGTTTGTGTTCAGATTTCCCTGAGTAATACCTTTTAGGAAAAAGGTTGGATTTTTGAGGGAAATTGCGTCAATCAAATCAAAGGTTTAATCCCCTGCAGTGTGTAGTTCTGCCACTATGCAGCAGAGCAGCAAACATAAATATCATATGCTCCAACACGTCAGCTCACATTCCTGTGTTTTGTGGTTTTGTCCTCGTGTAGATGGCCGTTAATAGTGTTAGAGGTTTCTATGGCGATGACCTTTTCTTTTGAGGTTTTATGAGATACTGTAGTTTTCCTGTACCACTGCAATATCCTCCTCATGTGTGATCCTGACAAGACTGCACTCCCCTACAAGAGCAACACCATTTAAACCCAAGGCTGGAATTAATGAAATCCTAATTTGCATGAATTACCATGACCTAAATGATAAATTAAACTGTAATTTCCATACGTTCCGTCCAGTAATCCCTTTTGGATTCCTCCTAAGCCTTTTCTTCAGGCTTGGGGCTTCTGAGCCAAGTCGTATCAAAGACTTGACAAAAACGAGAGGATTCATCATCAGATGGAGGTGGATCATCGGTAAGGCCCTGGGACAGATATGCATTTGGGGATAGTGGCGGGGGGGGGGGGCGTGGGCATACATCAGTCCTCTTCCAAGTTCTCTTTGAGACAGAAGAAGTGACTCCTTTTTTCCTTGGCTTCACATGTCTGCCACCAAAGAGGAATCGCAAAAGCCGCTTGAATCTAGCCTGTTTGTCAAGCACCAATTCACTTTGCATGACATACCTGCTGAAGCCTGCTGAAAACGTGCTGGGACGTCGTCTCTTTGAACCGACCAAATGCAGTTCATGTTTGTCAATATTGTTAGGTTGTCACTCCCCACAAACCAGCTAGCAGAGTGGATGCCAGGCGTCACTGCTTGCATTCAAATGATTCACCAGCCTGTTAGTAAGAGAGCTGTGAGTGGAATATAATGGGGTGAAATGAGAGTTGAAATCCCTCTCAGCTAGATGTAAAGGAAGCTTTACCTCTTTGCTGGGCCGCCTTGTACACAGCAGGCATACCTATCAGTGTACCACGCTGAGAACCCTGTTGAGAAGACCATTTTATTTAATAAGGCTTGCACATGAATTGTCTCATGTGCCTCTCTAGCTCCCTGCTTGTGTTGAGAGAGACTTCTCTCACATGTTAACACAAGAACACACATACGTACATCCATACATCAAAGATGCATCTACAGTCTGCTCAGAGCAGTGGGTTTAATTAGGATGGTTTCCTGCTGGGCTTTGGTTCATGGAAAGGAAGACCCGGTGACTCCATCCCCACTGCACACTCTGTTATGCTGCATGGTTCATTTCTCTAAAAACCTGTAAGTGAAAATTCCAGCAGTGAATATAGCTACAGATGTTGAGTATGAGTCGGCATACACAGTTTGATGAGCCTCCAGTTGTGTACGCTAATATGCATGTAAATTTATAAGTGTTTGTCTAATGTATAAGTAATTATTTGCACAAGTTGCTGAAAACACCACTGTGTGCAAGCATGTTTCTATGATGCATATTTTGTTTTCTCAGTAAATACTTGTGCAGAATTACAGAGAAATCAGCTATTGGACCTGGAGGTCATGATGCCATAATTATATAAAAAGGATAAGGCTGATGATATTCTAGAATTTTTATTCCCAAATCCCACAAAAAGACCAATACCAATAATTAATTGATCCTGATCCTATTCCTTCATTACAGTGAACATGGTCAGTGCAGTTTTTTAGTCAATTCAATTAACAATGCCATGCTGCAAAAAATTCTCACTGGATCATCGTGCGTTTCAATCCGTGGCCGAAAATAGTTCCCAGCAAATGGTCTATTTTCTCCTGTGTAGGTGATGTTTACAAAAAACTACAGTGCCCAGCTGTTCAAAGAAATTTCCTGGCCTTTTTTCAAAAATTAAGTATACAATTGTCGCCGGTTTTTAAAGTTGTACATCCTCAGAAGGAACCGGTGGCTTGGGGCTGACCGCTGCAGACAGACTAGGGAAGTTTTAAAGTATTAGACTAATACTTTGCTGGTTTTGCTACGTTCATGACATGTGTTTACATTAAAATATATATATACCACCAACTTATCCTTTAACACTGCTGTCAGACGAGAACCTCCACAGAAATTCACAAATCTTGGGTTTAAGACATTTTTTTCGATGGCCATGTGTTTTTTAATCCCAAAGTGTGCAATTTCATACTATTGCTGTGAATAAAGACTTTAAGAATAAACTTTACTTGTGTTTAGTTAGTTTCCTATTGTATAATCCTGATTCATAAGTATGCTTGATTACTTTCAATACGGTTGAAATCGGGTTTCTATGTCAAGCTAGCATGTCAACCTCGTTTTTCTCACCTTGTAACAACCCTCTTCTTTCCTCTTTTTTGTTTTACCTCTCACATTGCTGTCTTTTTTTTATTCTCCCAATTATTCTTTTTACACACCTTGTCTTTCCCCCTCTTCTTTACTGTAGTTAATGTAGTTAGATATGTGCGAGTAACAACAATTTCATACAAATACTGTGTGCATAAACTGAGCAAAACTCTATCTGTAGCATGGCTGAATTGCGTTATCAGAATCAGAAAAACTTTGATGATCCCTGCAGGGAAATTGCTTTGTTACAGTTGCTCAACAGTTAGGGAAATGGCGTAAATAAGTTTAAAAGAAAACCAAACTATAAAGCTACTATAAATTAGTAATAAATAAGTGGTCATAATAAATACATAGAAATAGAATAGAAAAATGTGCAACTGTAAATGTGTAATGTGCAAAGTAGTATCTCTGTATGGACAAAAGTGCAAAAAAAAAGTGCAAAGTAGATTAATAGTAATTTAAAAGTTAATTAACCATAATGTGCAAAGGTAAATTGAAAAGTGTAATGTAGGTCAATAGTAAATTAATACTAGTTTAACAGCAGAGTACTGAAGGAGATGTACAGAATGGGGAGAAACTGTATAACCGGATGGCCACAGGAAGAAAGGACATACTGGGGCATTCAGTGGAGCACTTAGTCATTCTTAGTCTCTGGCTGAACATGCTCCTCTGGCTAATCAGAGCACTATGTAGAGGGTGAGAGACATTGTCCATGATGAAGATGAGCTTTGACATCCTCCTCTCCATGACTACATGCAGAGGGTCGACCTCCACTACCAGGACTGAGCCAGCCTTCTGAATCAGTTTGTTGTCTGTTGGTGTCGGCCACCCTCAGACTACTGGCCCAGCAGACCACAATCTAGAAAATAGCGCTGGCCACCACAGTCTCATAAAACATTTGCAGCATGGTACCACAGATATTGTAGGACTGGAACCCTTCGCAGGACAAAAGGCCAACTCTGAAAAACACAACCCTGGTCCTTCCAGTAGAGGGCCACAGAGTTCCTGGTCCAATCCAGTTTGCTGTCCCAGTGGACACCCAGGCATTTGTACTCCTGTATCATCTCAGCAGCAGGGTTCCTGGATTACCAGAATGTCCTCCACCAGCTCCTTTGTTTTGTTGATGTTGCGCTGCAGGTGGTTCAGCTCACATCAGCCCACAAAACTGTCCACCACACTCTGGTACTCTGACACATCCTCCCCCCTGATTTTTTTCAACAACTGCAGTCATCGGAGAACTTTAGGTGGCAGGTCTCCGTGTTGTACCTGAAGTCCGAGGTGTACAGGGTAAAGAGAGAATGTGACGGGACAGTCCCCTGTGGAGCTTCAGTAATACTCACAACTGTGTCTGACACACAGTTCTGAAGGCGCACATACTGAGGACGACCATCAAGGTAGTCCATGATCCAGGGCACCAGAGGAGCATCAGCCTGCATAGCAGTCATCTTCTTCCCCAGCAGGGCCAGCTGCATTGTTTTAAAGGCGCTGGAGAAATCAAGGAACATTATTCCGTCCGCGCCGCCTGGCATGTCCAGTTGAGTGTATGCACGGTGGGGCAGGTCTACGATGGCATCGTCCACTCCGACATCTGATTATTGGTAAACTGGAGGGGGTCCAGTGAAGGCTTGACCAATGGACAGAGGTAATCCATGACCAGTCTTTCAAAAGCTTTCATTATGTGTTAGGGCAACACTACAGGCCTGTAGTCATTGGTGGCAGTGGGACTGCCCTTCTTTAGTACAGGAACTAGGCAGGATGTCTTCCACAACACAGGGACCTTCTCCAGGTGTAAACTGAGGTTAGAGTTGCTGGAGTATGACACACAGCGGGGGGGGCACAGGCCTTGATCATCCTTGGGCTGATGTGGTCAGAACCCCTCTTTGCTGCTCCCCTCATTCTTCTTTCATGTTGTATTTATAGCATACCATTGCCTTATTCTCCCAGCTGTAACCCCTCCTCATTGTGGCCTCCAATTTATTCTACCTAGGCTCATATTTTATACTTCTCATGTTATCTGGGCTGTTCTATGACTTAAAGACTCGTCATTATGTGTTTATTTATGTGTGTATTTGTGTGTTTTGTAGCGGACATGTTGAGTGATTGCATGTATTATTTGTCTGTTTGTTGGATATCTTTCTGTGGATGTGTCGAATGTGCAGTGTGGTAGCCGATGGATTTTTAACTACGTCTGTACTTGGTACATATCCATGACTGTGTGTATGTGTGTTTGGGGGGGCTTATTTATCTGTCCTCCCCTCTCTTTTTCTCTCTATTTGTGACTTCTACTGTGCAATTTTCCAAGTGAGAGAACTTGGATTGGATTTTATCAGGCCTATAGGCGCTTTTGGTTTGTGTATGTGTCTGCTGGTGCGCATTTGCGTGTTTTGTTGAGTTGTTGTATATGGACCTTCTTGCAGACTTGTGCTCCACATAAATGTCATCCTTTTTAAATGAAAATCTTAGATGGTACAACCCTCAAACTGAGCTGTAGTGCACCTTATTTTTAATGCGAATAATTGGTTATTTTTATATAGAATTGTGCATGATTGTGGCAGTTTATTTCAAAATGTTTACGGGATAAATAAGTTAGGGTATTGAAAGACTCAAAACATTTTGTGGTTTCCAAGTTTAATGTTGCTATTTTGCCCATTTCAAAGTAGTGGTTAATCATCAGTGTTCAGTATTCAAATGAATCCCTAAATTTGAGGACTAAATCGCTTATTTTTTGGTTTTTAGAGGCAGACGATTTCCTCAGTAACACATTATCAGGTTATGTTTCTGAGTTTGAACATTGCATTTGAATAAATTACTAATTATAGTTGGAAGCAGTTAATCAGTAATAATGAATGTGTTGAAAATAGCATTTCAGTCCCTAAGGTGGTAGAAAGGAAAAATATTTTAAGTGCCACAAGAAGAGCATGAATCTTTTTTTAAGGGATGCACATCTACAGTAGATAATACTTTCCAAGGTCACGAGAATCACATGAATGCTGTTATGTTGGGTTTTGCTCTTAAGTGCTTTGAATACACAGATAAGAGTGAAACTCACAGTACGAATACATGATCAAGTTATGTGTAGGTGTATGAGTAGTTATTTAGGGTCCTTCTGTGCTTCTGGGACCTCTGCATTTACTGTTTAGCCCTCTGGCTGTGTTTTGGGCCAAATTCAAAGCAAGACTTTTGATTGGAGGATCCCAATTGACAAGCTCAATGCCATGTTCGCTCTCACTGGGTCATGTTTTCACTTTTACTGTACACCACCTTACCAGCTTCAAGTATGTGTCACAAATGCTATGTGAGGATGCTGTTTTCTAATTTGAAGGGTTCAAGGGTTTGTTGCCAGGTTGTATTTCCAACCAGGATCTGAATCATGAACACCAACACTGCTGAGTCAATATAGAGCTTTGGAGACAGACATCATATCAATATCTGTTTAATCAACCAGCATGGTGTCTTTGAACATACCCCAGCATATCAATTTGACACATTGGTCTACACCTTATATGGGAGAGCTCTCACTCTTCCCAAGTAGGCTTTAAAATATGGTGTGCTGCTGCTCATATGCTGACCGGAGGTTGAATCTTTAAAGGTCACACCTCAGCCAGTGATCTCATAACACCTACTTTGACATCAGGCACCTTGGGCAGATTGGATAGCTATCAGATACAATAGAGGCTATTTGAAAATGCTATTTGAAAGAGTCATTCGAGATTAACTGAAATCTGCATGTTCAAACCAACTCTGGAGGTGCATTGACACACATTCTAACCAGATATCAAAACGATGTAAATGCATCCATGTCTATTAAATGCATACGTAACCTTCACACCTCCCAAGTTTAACTGCATCAGCAACCGATCTGTGTCACTCATAGTCAGTCAGTAAATGCAATTCATTTAAATATGTTTTAATTTATGGATAGTTGTTACCTAGTTAGCTCAACTGTTATTTTTGTAACTAAAGTGCTTAAGTGCATAAAGTATTTTTAGGGCATTTTTGGAAGTTACCAGACAGCTTCATGTGCATTACCACCATCTTCTGGACTGGAGTAGGACTGACCATTATTTGCATGTAGCCTGGGAAAACCAACACAGATTACAACTTGATTTGTGATCTAGCCAGTGGACACGTGTATAGTGTCAGTAAAATTGTATTAAATTTAATCGCGAATATATCAAGAGTCAATTGAAATTTCAAGTGTAAATAGGGCCAGTGATAGAGGTGATATAGTATGATTATATATATATATATATATATATATATATATATATATATATATATATATATATATATATATATATATATATATATATATATATATATATATATATATATATATATATATATATATATATAAAATATAGCTATATGATTTTTTTGTTGTAGGCTGCATTATACTATATGTATAATGTGTCTCTTTGCACTGATTGACAGTCTGTATTTCATGCTGGAAGTACATTATCTGTTAGTGTGTTTCAAAACAAAATGAAGACCACATCTCCCCTAAACCTTTGCTCTGTACACTAGAAACCCAAGAAGAAAAAACACCACCACCATCTTGCTGTTTTGGTACCAAGAGGCAATTACTGATTGATTGCATATCATGTAAAATTCAGAGTGAAAGATGGTAGAGGTTGCCAAAGCTCTAAGCACTGTTTATGATAATTATCTATATCACAGCTGATCTGACAATGACTTGTTGGTGTTCATATAGTATGTGTAATATGTTTTTGCCAAAGAAATGGTTTTGATGCTTTAATTACTATAAATGGCTAAAAATAGAAGAAGCTAATTAGATGATTATTTTCACTCTGTATAGTAAAACAATGCTTTTATAGTAATTAGTATACAGTGGCATAAGAGTGCAGTGTGTGTAGTTTTACATCACATATTGGATTTTTAGGTCCTGTTTTCATCGTGCACAGACATCAGTGTCATTAGAAATAGTGTATGTATTTAAACAGAATTTTTTTGTTTTACTCTGTCTCTGCTCTTCTCTGTATTTAATTTCTCCCTCTCACTCTCCCCCTTTCTGTCTTTCTCCTCTTCCTATCTGCATGCACTGTCTCTCTCTCTCTTCGGCCTTAATCATCTCGTTCCTCACTGCCTTCTGGGCGCTGGATTTATTTTGTATTCCTCTCCTCACGCTTCGATCTGCCTCATAACAAGAAAAGCAGGAATTAATTAATAGGCTGATAGTGAGGCCTGAGAAAATAGGGGAGAAAGCAGGCTGAAAAGGACAGGAAAGCTAATCAGATAGGATCCGTTTTTTTTGTGAGGATGTCGTTTGGTGGTGTTTGTGTGTAAGTCCATCCATATTTTCCACCCCCTCCATTGCCCCAACATCTCCTTGCCTTGTCCTCCTCCATTTACATCATCTGTTTCTCTCCTCTTATAATATCTGTACCTAATACCTAAAACTATTCTTCACACAACTTTTTAATTCTGCTCATTTTCTTGTTTAATTGGGAAAACGGTTATAGTCCATCCTATTCTTATCTTTCCTCTCTCCTTTTCTTTCCATCCATCTTTTCTTCTACTCATTCTGATCCCCCCCCCCCCTTCTCCACACATTGATAAACTGTGATTAATACTTCTTCCCTCTTTTCATCCCTTTCTCCCCCTCTCCCTCAATCTCCAACCATGTTCTGTTCATTTGCATATCAAACAGGCAGCATAGTTTTTTGGCTGCCAGCTAAATTGATGTCAAAATGCCATCCTCATGCCACAATGATTCAATGATTATTATTTCCTTCCCTCTCCCATGCAGACAACTCATCTCTCCTGTCTCTGTCTCCAATTCTCACCTTCCCTCGCTGGGCTCCCTCCTCATTTTCTTCTGTTTGCTGTCTAAAACCGTCTAATGAAATTCATACAAAACAAGAAGGGAAGCTCGATGCCTTCCTCCTCACTGTCCTTCCTGCTTCTCTTAGCCTGTCTTTTGCTTCATTTTTGTTTTTGTCTTTCATATTCTCTCTCGCTCCATTTACCCCATCTTTATTGTCCTTTCCTTCATACTTTTCTCCTCCTCTCTCTGTCATCTTATTTCTCTATGGAACCCCTTTTCTTCCAGGTTATATTCTTCCATTTCTCCTTTTTTGATTTCTACTGTTGTCCTTGTTTGTGGTTATCCATCCCTTATATTCCCTCACCATCCACTTTCTCTGTTATCCTCTGTTTTTCTACATTTACATTCCTGCAGGCCCCACTTGAAAGCTTGTCTGTATTTCCAGTTATTTATTTAGAAAAGTTTGTGTGTGTGTGTGTGTGTGTGTGTGTGCGTGTGTGTGTGTGTGTGTGTGTGGGTGTGTGTGTTTTAGGTGTGTACACATTTGGTAGACAAGAGTCTGCATTAGTTTTACCGAAATGAGAAACCCATTTCTGCTTTGCTCTTTACTACTTGCCCGGGAGCCTTGGTGAAAAATGTATTTACCGGTTTGTGTGAACATGAAACCCAAACGCTGACGAAAAATGCACACACACACACAAACAGCCTGATGCAGTACATACTCTGGATTGCTAATGAAGTTATGAAATCAAGTGTTCACTTCAAAAGGAGTAAATGTTTTTTTGCATTTCGAGGCCACATGTGAGAGGTGGGAGTCAGAGCTGGAGACAGTGGAAGATAAAAGGATGGGAAGAGAGGCAGAAGGGAACAGAGGAGAGAAGCAATGGAAGGAAAGAGGTAGTATTTATTAGAAAGTAAGAGCGTGAAATTAAAAAAACAGAGGAAAGCAGGATTTATATTATATCATTGGATAGTGTCGTTTTCCATTCTGGTCCTTGGTGTTCTTCTCTTCGGCTCTCGCTCACACTTTCTTTTCCTGCAGTGCCATCTCCGTCTGACTCGCACTTCCTTCCTCAGTCCACCCACGTTCCTCTCTTCCTTCCATCCTCCCTGATTCTTCAACTTTTCCGTCCCTCCCTTCCCCTCTTTCTAGTCTTCAACTTCTTTCGTCTGCCCTTTTTAAAGTTGCAGAAATAGTTAGACTTTTTCAGAAATACACTTTTCTTTTTTTCTCGATGAGATTGAACTACTCTCATATCTGTCCCATTTAAATAGAAAGCTACAGCCAGAAGATGGTTATCCTAGAGTAGCATGGAGACTGGAAACAGAGGGAAATGGCTAACCTGCCTCTGTCTGAAGGTAACGTACGTGACAAAATCCACCTACCAGCACCTCCGAAGCTCCCTGATTAACACATTGCATCTCATTTGTTTAATTCGTACAATATGCAGAGCAAGTGTTTATGCTAAAATAAGATAACCGGCTCCTGTAAGTGGTGCTGTACAGACATGTGAGTGGTATTGATCTTCTTATCCAACTCAGCAAAACAGACATTAAGCCCTTTTCCCAAAGCATTGAACCATTCCTTTAAGTTCCTCTTTCTCCCATACACGCTCATTTGTGTGTAATAAGAAATTCTTTCTTAAAGATTACCCTGCTTTCTGTAATCCCACCTAATCTCTTTTCTTCCCTTCCTTATTATCTCCTTCCCTAATTTACTATCTTACACCCTCACCCTGAGTCATTCCTTTTCCCTTGCTCCCTCCTTAATTTGACATGGTCATCCTGTTCCCTCCCGTCCCACAGTCCCATTTATCGGTCTTATCCCTCCATTCCTTCTTCCCACTCACATCTCAACTGCCCCCCCTCTGCCTTCCACTTTCACTTCCTCCCATCGCCTCTTTGACTTTGTTCCTTCTGTCCTTTTGAGGGAGGCCAAATCCAATCTCTTCCACACTCCCACTTTTCCCACTCGCTCTTTCAATTTTGGCATCTGGCTTTTTATCCTCTTCCATACTCCCACTCCCTCTGCTTCCCCTTGCTCAATTTTCTGCTCTCTTGCCTTGACTTGGAGATGTATAGCCGTCATCTTGTCTTTCTTTTCATTTATTTCTCAATCTCCTTCATCCTTGTGGATCTCAAGACTGGAGTAGAATAATTATCTTTACCTCCCTGCCTGTTTGTCATATTTCCTTGTCTATCTTCTCATCTCTTATGGCCACAACAGGTTTCCCTGCTCCCCCCACTATGCTTCTTTCTTTCTTTCTCTCCCTATCCCCCTTTTAGTTCTGGGCACACAGCCACCCACTTCTCCTATGCTAACGAGCTCGGAGTGAAACGACTGAAAATGATATGCAATTATTACTCAGCCTTCATGGTCTCAGTGTGTGTGTACGCACATGTGACAAATTTAGACAGAGTTTTTGTGCTTCACATTGAATGTGAATGTGTGTGCATGCTGTACTTTCAGATAGTGTGTGTGTGTGTGTGTGTGTGTGTGTGTGTGTGTATATATGTCCTCAGGTTCTAGTGAGTACTAGCCTAATGTATTTTCCCTGTACTGTGATAATGTAGAGAAATGCCCAGTGAGGATAAGTTGTGCATATCTGTATAAACACGTGTGTAAGCGGGCAATATCATAAGTGCTTTCTTAGGTATTTGTGTATGCATATATGTATATACATATACAGATGAACATATTTGAGATTTTAATGGAAAAAAAGTATTTGTGTGTGTGTGTGTGTGTGGAGGGGCTCACCTCTCTGTCACAGGTCAGAACATTATATAACCTCTGCTCTGATCTCCTCAAACCTGACAGTCTAAACCCTTGCATAACTCAGGGCGGACAAGATAATTCATTTTAATAGAATTAAATTTTAATGAAACCTTCATTGCACTCTTGACTCTGGAGATGACCTGCAGTAATTTGATGATGATCTTCCTTTAAAGGGGAATGTAAATTTTTGCTTTGAAATGTATATCAGTCCTGTATGCATGTGGAAGAATACTGCCTGTTTTGTTCAGCATATTGGGCAACAAAATAATTGTTTCTTGTAATTGTTGCATGTTGGTTAATTACACAATATCTTTTAGTGGTTTCAACAAGCTGGGCTAGTAGTGTAAAAATATATAAAATATATAAAAATACTATCCTTTGAATAGCCACAGGACATGAAACCGGATTAGGCTAAATCAACCACATTTTTCTTAATATTTCATCTATATGTGTAGGTTTTATGATTTTATAATATGATTTAACATATCCCAGCCTCACTCACATTTAGAGTGCTGGATGTCTAAAAAATACAACAGGCTTCATTGTCTTTGATGGTAACATTTCACACTATCTAAAACACGACATGTTGATAATAACATGTTAAAGTTGACCCAGTTAATGCTGATGTCAAAATATGCTGCAACAAAATGTTCTGCCAGGTTTGCATATGCTAAGACTTCCTTTAGCTCATATAAAACATTTGCATCAGAAGATAAAAAATATGTTCATGGCATTGACCTGACTTTAAATGAAAGGGGTTTTCCTCATCTCCCAACTTACTTGGAGGGAGACATGCTAAGTTGATTTGTAGTTTAGACTTCTGCCAAGACCATAACAGCTGATTTGGTGTCCTCAAAGTGGGGCTTTAATGCAGAAGTGTTGAATGAGAATTTTTTCACAGGGCCTTTCTCTAAAACATGAGTGACATTTAAACATTCATTTTTTGAGGAGCCACAACAAAATGTATTTTGGCAATATAAGATGAAATATAAGGTGGGGTGCAGATGGGTATGCATATACTTTATACTCTAGACTGTATCACTTCAGCCGTCTGCAGTGTCCATGGTTATATATTTTATCCATATACTGAATATGTGTCAGTCAGACAGCGAAGGATTTGCACTGCTTGTCCCAGAAAAGACCTGTCAGGTGCTGCTATAAAATCTGGCTAAAATAATACTTATGGGAAAGTGGCCAGTGCTGAACTGTAAATAATTTGGGCCTCCATTTGGTTCTGCAGTGTAAAACAGTTATGTCTTAGCTGTTTGGTGATCAGTGATTTCATCAGAAAGCAAATGTAAGATATTTACAAGCTTACCAGAAGCCTTAAGCAGGGTTTTACCTGGACAGGATGACCAAATGCAAAATACTGTACTTGGCTGTTAGGTAAGGGTACTGAAAAAATTGCATCCATATACAACAGATTCAGTCAGTAGACACATATTTTACGAAACTTGTGGGGTTTCCATTTTTCCTTTTAGATTGACAGAGATCAGAAGCTTTATATATTCTTTAGCATTTTCAGAAATAAAGAATAACTTCACACTTTTGACACATCAGAACCTCAAAGTGAAGCAAAGCAGCGTCCTACTAGGAGACACTGAAAATCTTGAAGGCAAAGAAGAGGCACGATATTTTGTTTGACATTTTTTTGGTTGTAATTTTTTTTTTTTTTTTTTTTTTTTTTTTTTTTTTGCAGGAAATGCAAAATTAGGGATGGGATAGATACAGATATGTAGATTATGTAAATGCATAAATATTATGCCCTCAGATAGAAGTAAGGTAAAGTTACTAGTGAAAAATTCAGAAACACAGCGAAGACTTACTATGAAGTGTATTTCCATGATTTCCTTGGGCTCCCAATGTAACAGAAAAAGGAGGCAGCTTTTCTACTATGTTCCAATTGGTTTGTTTGTAATGTGATTATTTGCTAGTTTCGGGGAGTATGCACTACTAAACCCAAATATCAGCTGTAATGACGAGGGCCTTAAGGCAGGTCCTGCACTATTACCAAATGTAATCTTGAGGCACAGTACCGTAGAGGGACTCCCAGTATAAATCTAGTTTTAAGACCTTATTATTTGAGTTTATATTGTGCTTACAGGCTGCATATTGCTAAATATATTTCTGTTTAATCAAATTTTTGCCATATAATTGAGACAGAGCAAACCTTGGGCCGAGTAGTGATGCGGCTCAGGAGTACTCATTGGTTCGAGGGGCTGTAGGCAAAATATAATTAAACTGCTACGTGTAGCCTGCTGTGTGCTTGGTGCTTGATGGGTGCTTACATGACAGAATACATATACAATACACAGCAAGTTGGAGGAAGTAGCGGTCAACAACTTTTAGATTAGGTTTGTCAATTAGCAAGTGGAACAACTTTAGTTAAAATTAGGTTTTGGTCATGGATAAATACAAACAATTTTTTTTAAATTAAAGCATTTACAGTAGAAAACTTTGGAATGCATCAGGAATGTGTGCTACTACAACAAAGTATTATTCTGTTTCTCTGTCACTTTCTCATAATCTATTTATGGTGTGGAATTATTTGTCACACTTTTTGTGCATGTGGCAAATTAATAGATCTTTAAATTACAACAAAATGAAAAATACCCTTATAAATATTTGAGTTTTTGTAAAGAAGAATTCCAAACAATAAAATGTTTACCTTTTTTAAATAAAATTGCTTCTCTTCCACAGGTTCAATTTAGGATTATTTCCTTTTAGTTTTGTCCTAACACCTATATCCTGTTTTAGCAAGAGGCTTATAAAAAGCCTTTTACCTTTGACTTTCATGCTTTTAATAACTTTGCTTATTTCATAAAATGTTGAGAGCAGGCACCATAGTTTTTTCAATCTGAACTTTATTGGCATGAAATGTAAATGCATCTGTGTTGCCACAGCAAGTAAAGGAAAATACAATACAATTAGATGAAGGTTGAGTGGTTATGATCAGTCTCTCTTGCCTTGTGGTAGCAGGTTACAAACTTCCTTCAACAGAGAAAGAAGTTTTCATAAATCATAGAATAGCTTTTAGAAAACTTTAGATATGTATTTCTAATGGTTTACTTGTTTTGGGAACATTTTTAGCAA
This sequence comes from Xiphias gladius, assembly GCF_016859285.1. Classification (NCBI taxonomy): domain Eukaryota; kingdom Metazoa; phylum Chordata; class Actinopteri; order Istiophoriformes; family Xiphiidae; genus Xiphias; species Xiphias gladius. Next base: position 7,127,553 of record NC_053411.1, read on the forward strand.
ATGTGCCAGTGTGTCGGAGACAGTGAATACAGTTGAGTTCCTTAGGATGGATGGGGGATGTGGGATCCATGATTTTATGTAGTGACTTCTTTGAATCTCCACTTCAGTCTCTAAACTAAATGATTATTATTAGAAAGGGTAATGTTCATGGAAGTATGGAAGTATAAACTTTGCTGATATTGACACCTGGCCATTATTTAATTCAGAACTTTATCAGGTCATACTGTGCAGCTAACTACATAATTCTCAAGTAATTTTGTCTTAGTATCGAATTTTCATCTCCACTGATTGTAATCTTTGCCTGACTCTGCCTCTGTACAGACGTTTCGGGTCAATCCTCCTGACTGTCTTTGGTTAATCCTGTGTTCTCTAACACTGCCAGAGTTTTGCCAGTAGTTACAACCAGCAGTATTTATTGTCATCACACACATTGACAATGAGCATGTCCATTTAATGTAGTTCATTTTCAGGCTCTTACTTTGCTGTAGGCATATTGCCCTCATCCTCTTTCTGTGTAGGTGGGCCATATTGTGGAACTTGCTAATGATACAAGAGACTTTTATTCTGTAACTGGCTGCACTGAGGGACAGATGTTGCCGCAGGCTCTTTAATTTGTCTGAGTCAAATTAGTATACAGTAAATTTCATAAACCCTTGAGTCTTCATTCAATCAGTGTTGCCTTATGTTTTCAAAGAAGTATCAGAGGAAAAAAAATAGGCCAAACTTGATTTTATATGTAATAAGCCTATGTATGGACGCTAAATATTGACTCGACTCAGAAAATGTTCAGTTGTCTCATTTGTTGCTGAAATGTGTTATCTGCATAATATTAAAGGACTTCCATCTCTCTGAGTAGGCATCTTTTGCATCACTTTTCACGAATATGCAAATAGAGAAGTTATTGGGTTAATGAGTGAACTGATGAATGAACAAATGTGCTAATACATTCTTTTACCATATTTCAGTTTTAGTGTTCTTTATCGTTGCGTTTGTTTCAGCCTGAATTTGCAAGAGTGGATAAGTAAATGAGTGGATCAAAAGATAATCAAAGTATTAGTGTTAAATGTAGGATGGAAATCTACGAGCTGGTTACCCTAAAATATTTAACTCTTAAATATTTCACAGTAGGGCAGGAACATTTGTTTTCTCATATGCACTGTCTTTTAAAAGGCTTTAAGCCCTGAGAGGCTGGCAGTGTAATGGACCCCATGAAGACGAGTTATTATTCTGAGTTTGGCAACAAATTGGTATCCTATTTAAACAAAGTACTATCAGAGAATATCCATAATTACTGTTAGGGGCATCACTCATAAAGTGATTCATTTCATCTTCGCCCTTTTATTACTTAAGGACACGAGCGGAGCTAATTTAAAATATACTGACATGTTCATGAAACTGTAACAAAAACATGACATTAGCTCCTGTCCATGTTATTAAGAGTGGGTCTGCTTTTTCCACCAAAACATTTCACACCAGGCTGATGCATAATTGGCCTTCTGTTTGGCCAGAATGTGGATACCAGCTAATTGAGACATTAAAGAGACGGAAGCCAAGACGGTGTCCAAAATCTAGGTTTGCTTGCTAATGTGTGTGCCTTCTGTGTCTCATTCATCCTTCAAGGTGGAGAGATTTCCAAAATATGTGTGTTTATATTTGGCAAAGGGTGGGGTGCAGGGACACAGTCATTGAAGAATTATGTATCCCCACCTACTGTGTCCTTCTACTGCTGCCTTTAAAATGTGTCCAGAAAACAACAAAGACAATATACTTCTATACTTTTTGGCTACACATTAGAATGTGCAAGGTCATGAAACTTAACCCAGAAAGTCTCATTTGAGTTTTACATTTAAATAAATGCATACAGATGAGCCAAAATTTATGTTGAGAGTTATGGAAATGGGAGAAAAATAACTTTTCTTTGTTGCTCTCTGACTTAAATTCTTTGTAATAATAGATAATTCCTGGAAAAAAAAATTGCATAATGTACTTTTTGTGTGGGTGTGGTTGGTGAATGTATGTGCGGTTGTGCATGCATTTGTTTTTAGGTAAAAATGTTTATTTAAATGTGTGAATAAAATGTACTGTACATGTAAGTAGTGTGCATGTTAGAACTGCGGTGACAGAATGAGTGGGGGGGAAAAACTACACCGTGAACTAAACTTTCTACATTTTCTTGTGATATTTTGGGATTTAATAAAGTTGGAGAAAACAAATGGCAATAGTTTCTTAGTTGTCAGTTCTGTAATGTAACAATGATTTCTACAGGCCAGGTTTTTCAGTAACTTGCATTGTTACAATGTACACATTATTTATAATGAACTCATGGAGTTTATAGTTGTCAGTACGCCAAAATGAAATGAGACAGGGGTAGAGGTGTACTGGTTTCATCTGAATGAGCCAGAGACACTGGAAGGCAAAAATCTGACTCATTTGTTGAGTCCTATTTGCATTGTACTGATTTATTGGCAAACTGTTAGTCACAAAAGTGCTTGAAATGCATGCTGGACATCTTTGCAACCATATACACACTATCTATAGTTGCCTTTGACTTGGTGCCTCTACATGTCCTATGACCTGGTTGACGGGGAGTCTTCATAGCAAGCCTTAGAATACTTCCTAATCTCTAATCAAACAAATTTTATATCGCTAATTTCTCCGTTGGGTTAGAATATGTAAAACTTTCCATATCCTGTTCTTACTTCGCCAGGAGCAATTGTTTCAGCACCATCGAATTAAACTTAAGTTTCTTTTGTTTTAATCTGCTTTGTTTTTTCTATTAAGAGGTATCCATGATGAGTTGTTTTCTCGTCATGTATTGCAGATACATTTGCCCAAATGGGAGGTGCTGGAAAAATCCTCACTTCCACTGAAACTCCACATTCTAACCTTCCTGATTTGAAGCCAAAAATATATAGAGATGTTTATATTGAATAAATGGCCTCACTGTTATTTAAAATCTTGGTGTAAGTAATAAAAATGTTTTACACAGTGACATCAAGGGAAGTTGAGCTATTCACACGATGTTCAGGGCTAAAAACAATTTATTCACCTCATTGCCTCTCTCTAACAGTGTCGACCTGGTGCATGCTCAGCTGCATGTGTGTGAGGGCCGCAGCCTGCCAGAACTGGGCCTCAAACAAGACAAGATCAGGGTGAACGGCTGTGCAATCCAGTGCAGAGTGACAACCGAAGACCCAGCCAGAGGCTTCCAGCCAGACACCGGCAGGATTGAGGTAGGCTCTATCTTAAAGTGATACACACTTTACAGTAGTTTTGAAGTGATTTTTGATCAGCAGGGGACCAGAAAGACAACTCTCAGTAATCTTGCATTGGTACTTTATACAGTTAATTTTTATTTCCATGTCATGCTCAACACGTGGCCCATCCCACTTAGGATCAAGAGTCACTGCTTTACATCAAACGTAAAAAAAAAATGAGGATATGAAGGTGCAAAGCTGAAGGCAAGTGCGCTCAAAAGATAACCTAATTTAATTCTTCATTAAATAAGGGGAAATTTTCCTCATCTCACAGGTTTTCTCCTAGTAACTGGCTATACTAGAACTTCAGTATTAGCTAACAGTCAACTCCAGCATTGTGCATCGTCCATGTTTAAAATATATTTTTTGCTTTTATCTTCCTAAACAACTCAGTGTGGTTCCAAGTCTTCTTCCAGACTGACCTACTGTCCATTTTCAACATTTAGTTGTAAAATGCCAGATCCCAACCTGGCACATTAAGATCTTTGCTTAAGATTTTTTATACGACATAATTCTCTTGTCTGCCAATCATGTGAAATGTAGGCAGTTTTAGTTCAGTCCATATGTCATAGACATGCGGCTTACTAAGCAACATGGCATCACATTAAAGCTTTCTTCCTCACCACGTCAGTTGTAGACTGTATATTTTGCCAAATGTCAAACGTATCCTACATTTAATACTCAGGCTTTTGAATGCAGTATACTATCAGATTTTGAGAGTTTAGGTTTTATATGGTGGTATGGTGTTATCAACCCATAAGTACCAACAAATGAGAGAAATGAACTGAAAGTTGCAAATAGCTGCAGAGTGAGGTGTCGATTCTTAGTGGCATCTTATAGTGCAAGCGTATGTTTCACATTACAAGCAGTCCTTTAATTAGGTGAGAGATAACAGAATGTCCTCATTTAGGTGTGTGTCTGTGTGTGGGTATGTGTACACAGTCACAGCTGCAGAGATCAAACAACACTTGCATTATAGGTCTGTCACACTGAACCATGTACAGTTAGGTACATAAGTATTTGGACAGTGACACAATTTTCATAATTTTGCCTCTGTAATCCACGAAGTCATCAAGATGTGATAGAAGTGTGGCCTTTCAGCATTAATTCAAGGGCTTTAACAAAAATTACGTTAACTATTTAGGAATTAAAGCCATTTTAATACACAGTCCTTCATTTTCAGAGGCTCAAATTGGATTGGTAAAACCAACATAATTGTAAATATAAGGATTATTTTTGATACTTGAAGGAAAATCCTTTGCAGTCAATGGCTGCCTGAAGTCTGGAACCGATGGATATCACCAAATGCTGAGTTTCCTGCTTTGAGATGCTTTGCCAGGCTTCTACTGCAGCAACCTTCAGTTGCTGCTTCTCTGTGAATTCTTTCTGCCCTCAGTTTTGTCTTCAACAAGTGAAAAGAATCCTCAGTTGGGTTGAGGTCAGGTGACTGACTTGGCCATTTTTGAATAATCCATTTCTTTGCCCTGCGACGCTCTTGGGCTGCTTTTGCAGGATGTTTTTTGGTCATTATCCATCTGAAGTGTGAAGCAGTGTCCCATCTGTTTTGCAGCATTTGGCTGAATCTGAGCAGATAGTATAGCCCTATACGCCTCAGAATTCATCCTTCTACTTCTATCAGCAGTCACATCCTGAATAAACACCAGTGACCCTGTTCCATTGGCAGCCTGTTCCTTTCCTTCTCCATACGCTTCTCTTCCCATCATTCTGGTACAAGTTAATCTTGGTTTCATCTGTCCAAAAGAATCTTGTTCCAGAGCTGGGCAGGATTTATTTTTAGCCGTTTTTTGGCAAAGTCTAATGTTGCCTTTCTGTTCTGGAGTGTTACCAGTGGTTTGCAACTTGTGGTAAATTTTATATATTAACATTCATGAAGGTGTCTCTTGATTGTAGACTTTGACAATGATTCGCCTACCTCCTATAGAGTGTTCCTGACCTGGCTACATGTTGTGAAGGGTTTTTCTTCGCCAAGGAAAGAATTCTGCGATCATCCACTTCAGTTGTCTTCCATGGTCTTCTCTGCCTTTTGGTGTTGCTGAGCTCACCAGTGCATTCCTTCTTTTTTAAGAATGTACCAAATTGTTGATTTTGCCACTGCTAAAGTTTCTGCTATCTCTCTGATAGGTTTGTTTTGTTTTTTCAGCCTCATGATGGCCTCCTTCAATTGTATAGACACATCTTTGGACTGCATATTGAGAGTTCCCATGAGCAGCTACCAAATGTAGTCAATACTTGTCCAATTACTTTTTAGCCTCTGAAAATGAGGGACTATGTATAAAAATGACTAAATTCTAACAGTCAATATAGTTTTGTTAAACCCCTTGAATTAAAGCTGAAAGTCTATACTTTACTCACATCATGATGGCTTTGTTTCAGATCTGCTGTGGTGTTATACTGAGGCAAAATTATGAGAATTGTCACTGTCCAAATACTTATGTACCTAACTGTAGTAGCTTCTAGTGCTGCAGTTATAAATGTACATTGCCGTGAGGTCTGAGTGGGATAACATGATTTCCCTGTATGCATCTGTATTTCTGCATGACTGAATGAGCGGCTGTTCATCTTTATCTCTCTGTGAGAGGGATGTGTTTTTATATATATGCATTTAGTTGTACTTAGTTTAGAAATGCTTTTTGTGTTTATCTTCGTTATTTTTTTGTAAATACTTGGTGTGTTAGTGAGTATTGAGAAGTGTGTTCATGTCCCTTTTGTGTGAAAGGACCAGTGCTTTTCTTTGACAGTGTTCACACATGAGAAGACACAAGGTCACTATGAGTGCTCTGTGTATCCATCCACAGGCACATATCCTGTATATCTTCACACCATATATGCCATTGCTCATTGTATCTCTACAAATCTGTCTCCAGCTGGTGAGGTCTGATCCCTGGATGCTTTTTGCTGTCAGGTCCTTTTGCCCTTCACCCTACACTGTACACTCAACCACCCCTCTACTGTTGCTTTTTTTGATCTCTCCCATCCTCTCTCCTTTCCCTTTCTTTAATGTTTCTTTTTGCAGATTCTATGCTTTTATAGACTTTAACAGTTTCAAAAAGTGCTTTAGAACTAATTAAGTGGTAATGAAAACAATAAAAATGGCAGATTAGAATAAAAACGAGATGTTTCATAAGAATAAAACAGCGATTTCCCAGAATACTAACAAATCAAACCATGTGTTAAAGATAATGTCAAGAGATAATGGTGATTTTGACCTCAGCAGAGCATGGTGCTGAAAAAGCCTTGGGGGCCCAATGACCACGGCTGGGTTATGTTTGGGTTGTAGCCTAGATTTTACTAAACGTGGGATGAAACTGTCTGTGGGGAATGAAAATGGAATTAATTCCTGAACAGTGCAGAAAACCTGGAAAAAAAAAAAAGAAAAACCAAGTAATATAGTGCGACATGCACAGTTTCCTTCAGTATTCTGTCAGAATTCTACAGCTCAGCAGTGCACAGGAGTAGACAGGTGAAGCTGATCAATGTTCTAATATTACGGTCTGCATGTCTAATTTACTGCAATTTTTGAGACTATAAATTCCTGGAGACCCACTGCCCTCCCCTTCCAGCTTGTCACGGATGCTATGAATAACATACTGGCACTGCTGCCAGGTAACTTAACACAGGGATTTTTGACTGTGATTGAATTCGACTTGCACCGGTGGATTTCCAACAAATCATATGTTTTTTGGTTCTGAGCGAGGGGAAGAAAAGAGTGGTTGTGTTGTGCACTCAGATTTATTTCAATTCAATTTGAGTCCAGTAATTTATCTCCCAGGCACAGTTTTAGTTTATTAACAGTTTGTGTAGCTCAATGATCCGACCAAACATTGTTGTTTTTTTGTTTTTGTTTTTTAAACATTACCCTGGATATATCACCACATTCAGATAAAGAATTTATCTCACTATTCAGCTTTTCTTAGCTGTATTCAAATCAGCAGCATACATTTCAGATTCACACCTGATTTGGGAAGGCAGGCCAAAAAATATAAGCTATTTAAATAGCCTCCCCATTATTTGGTATTCTCACTTTCAGGATGCTTCACTTCTCACTGTGAAAATTACTGCTTCCACTGTATAGTGCTTTTCGAAACAAATTGTGTGAGAAGAATAAACATGGAATAGCATGTGACCTTTCCACTTATAGGGCTTTTTTGCCTTATTTCCACCCTGTTTTTCTCTTCAGTTCCCCCACCCCCACCCCACACACACACACACACACACACACACTTACCACTTGTCTTAAAATACTGTACATATACATCCTTATCTTCCCCATCCCTCCTTTCCCCTCTCTGGTTTGAGCACTATGTCTCCCACTTCCACTTCCTTCCACTTTATCTCTTTCCTCCATCTCTCTTTCCCAACTCGCTCCTTTCCTCTGCTTTCCTACACTGTTAAGCTGTGCAGCTGAGCTATGAAACGTGTCAACAGAGTGACAACCCCCGAACACCATCATCATGCAATATGAATGAACCAAACACAATCAACACAGAAAAGCATGGATGGAGGAATACCATGTTTGAGGGAAAGATGAATAAATAATTACCAAAGGGCTGTGACAAGGTCAGCAACTGGGTGACGTAGTGAAAGGTGGAGGACAGGAGAGTGAGAGTTGTCACGCTATGAGCTTTGGGTCACTTGAAGTGCTTAAGGTAACTTTGATAATTGGAATCAAAGATTGGAGATAGTCTCTTCTGTACCCTTTTCATAGTAGATACAGATACCCCTTGAGAAGACGTGCAAAAGTCTAGTTTACTCATAAAACGCAAAATATAGCTATCCTTTACATAGTGTTCGAGAATCCATGCTTTTCCATCTTAGAAAAGCTTGAAGAAATGAGGAAGACAGCAGATCAGGAGAGGTGGGAAATGGGGTGTTAGGGTTCGAAAGAGGCAAGGAAGAGAAAAGAGATGAAATGGTTAGAAATGGCATAGCTTAAATTCAGACAGGGAGAAGGAACAATTTTTCTTATTTTTTTAAACTATGTAGAGACTGTAGACTGATGGATGACTGTGCAAGAGGTCGACTCAGTCATGGATACATCCTTGTTTCATGTCTCTTTGACTTCATTTTCTGTTCTGGGGAGAAAAGAAATAAAGAAAACAGGCCTATGAGAGCTTTCCATCTTGTTCTCTTATCTCCTTTTAATGGAGTTTTCAGAGCAGGTGAAAGAAATAGCCGAGGAGAGAGAAAGCAATGAGGATACAGGAGAGCAATGGAAGCAAACAAGGTAGGATAGATTGTGTGCACTGAGAAGTAGAGCCGTATTAAAAACAACCATTACTCAGCTTTTATTTAAAGGTCTGACCCACAATTGCTGTGTCTGACCCCTGCTGTTGCGTTCTGTCTGCGTTATGACTGTCTAGTGCTCTGTTGCAGTGCAGACAGTTTTCCGTTCTATCACAACTAAATGTTTTTCAATCAATTCACAGAGAATACACTGTTTTAACCTAACATTAAGGTGGCAACGCAAAGAAAACAAAGAAAGCTGCTCTTACAACTGAGGACTGAAAGCAGTGTGCAGTTAGTGTCGCAGAGCTGTAGTAGTGACTAGAACTCATGCATTATTAAGACCGACTGATGGATAGTAAAACCATGGTTAGACAGATAATAGCACTGTGTGAGACAAAATACAGCCACTGTGATAAATTGACAGAGTAGAAAAATCCTTCATTTAGTTTTGGTTTTTGTCCTTTTTAGATATTATTAATCATTATACAACTCATTGTTATTATTACTCATTATGTATTTCATCCTCTCACTAGTACCTGAATGCACCCCCATCAATGCAGTCCCTTGCATGTCTGTTTCCGGTCTGAATGCCCAGTGAGCTCGAGACCCTTATGGATGATAGATCTGTTTGCCAATGAAGAATGCATTATTATATTGATTCAGTATTATGTTTGATAATTATAATTCTATAAATTAGATATATTTTTAGAACTTTTTTACACTTGAAAATGATATTTAAAAATTTGATTAAAATGTAAATGAATTTTAATAAACTATGATCATATGCATATTAATCTAGCTTCATACAATACTGAGGGACTAGGAAAGAAGAGTATTTTCTAATTGGAAGCAATGTGAGTGAAGGAGCTTTGCTGCTGCTCTGGGAGCAAAACAGTGTCTGGTGAAACACTGAAAGATTTGCACATGGTGTAAATCATACTAGAACATAACTAACAAGTTAAAAGCATTTTCCGTGACACCTTTACAAGGAACAAAAATTTACTTCAGGTATTGCCTTGGATTGTTAGTTTTTTTCCTTGTGCTTCAAATTCATAGCTTTTTAAGTTGTACTTAAATTCAGGTGCAACTGGCTAGAGAAAGATATTAATGCTTTAAACGTGTGAGGCGACATATCATAGAACAAACAAAACAGTCTTTAGGCAAAAGAAGACAGAAGAGGTGCATATAGGGAAAATATAAGACTAAGGTGTGAAGCGAGGGATGGGGAGAGGCGAGGTTGAGGAGTGATGGATGTCATAGCATGAGGGTAGCGGCAGCCCTGTTGGCAGAATGACAGGGAGGGATGGACTGCATGCTTTGGGATCAAGCAAGCAGGGAGCGAAGGAGAGTGGGGAGAGTATTAATGGAGCACCTTGACATTTTGTATTTTAATCTCTTTTTCAGCAGGCACTCGTCGCATTCAATGTACCTGGCACCCTTTTGGCAGTAAGCTCTGTGATCAGTTTAGCTTTTTGAGATGTGAAGCCGATTCCAAGAAGTAAAAAGCCTTCATTCCCATTGTGTGATAAATGGATAATGAAGACAATTTACTGAAGCCCGAAATCATGTTATTCCTGTAAAATAAAGAGGGGGAAATGCGGCTTTCAGTATTTCCCCCCATCCCCCCCCAGTATTTCAGTTCGGTAATTCAAGTACCGAAGTAAAGGAGTGAATGAAGAGGGTGTGTGAGATATTTGTCTTTGTCTATAAATGATGGCATCAACAAGGGAGCGGCGGTCACCCTATTGTCTGCATCTGTCTGCTGATCTGTCCATCAATCTTTCTTTCCACAGATATCTAATTTATCTGTATCAAATCATTCCATCATGGCCGACCATTTCTCCCTCCCTCCCCCTTCTTTTCCTTCTTACTAACTTTCCGTCCTGACAAACCTCTTCCTTTTTGCCTTTTTCTTTATCATATATATATTTCTATACATATGCATATATTTATATCCAGATTTCCCTCCCTCCATCCATTTGTCCATCAATCTCTCTCTCTCATACATCTCCCATCATCAGCCTCTTGACATTACCACCATATGTTCTTCCTTCCCTCCCTTGTTTTTATCTCATCTTCACCCTCTTTCTCTCCTTTTTGTCCCACCTTCTGTCTCCAAAAAAAAAGACAGTAAGTAATAAGGCCAATTCCTGCTGTTCTTCTCTCCTCCCTGTGTTCCTATTATCCACCACCTCCTATTACTCAGCACCTCATTTCACTTCTTCCTTTTCCTCTTCCCCACTTTGCCTTCTCTTTTTCCTTCCTTCCCAATGTCATGTGCTATTCAGTGGACACTTTTTTTCATCCAAAGCAACCCATGTATCTTCAGAGGTATGGAAACCCTTATTCTGACAGTATTGGTAGCCTGGAGGGAGACACAAGACCTCGATTCTTCATCTTCTTCTCCCTCTTTCAGTTCCTCATCTATCCAAATTTGAATATCAGAAAAGGAACTGTCAATCTATAATTCATCCCATAAATCAGTTGTCTCTTCTTCTCCTGAATCTGTCTACCACCATAACTCACATCTGTCCTTCTGTTTCCTGTACCCCAACCCACCAATCATCGTTCTCTTGTTTGTTTCTTTTATTGGAACACATTTGCATGCGTCTCTGTGTGTTAATAATACGTTTTACAATGCCGCTATGTGTGTGTATGGGAATGCAAGCTTATCTATTTCTTTTTGTGTGTGTGTCTGTGTGCGCGCGCGCGCTCCATCCTCCAAAGAACAATTTCAAGTTTGAAAATAGGTTGAGTCTTAATTAGAGAAAGTTTGTTTGTCTTGCTTCACACATCATTGTAAACACCTTCATTTGCATATCATAAATGTCCTGCACCCCACATTGGTTCCTATTGACAGCACCATGATTCGTCGCCATTATCTTTAATTTTTTTCATTACCATTAATAAAGCCTTATGTGCTCATTAAGTTTGCAGTTCTGTGTGAAAATGAAAACAAGAGTTTTTTCCCTGATAATATATAATAAATAACAAATTCTGGTGCATTGCTTTTTAGTGTGGTTCATTTGAGGTGATGTGAAAGCTGTAAAACTCTGGAACTAACAACCAGACTGAGTCTGCCTTAAGAGAAAGATGTGCACTCTGGTTTTAAAGCAAAGTAGACCAATTATTCCCCCAGGTCTAAGCCAAATGAAACAAACTACAGGTGTGAAAGCAACTTAAACTAGCAAGTTGCAAATACATAGACAGTAGGAGTGTAAAGAGCTTGAGGGAGACACACTGTTCACATGCTGCCTTGTTAACTATGGTAGCATCCGGGACTCCAACCAGGTGTTAGAACACCAGAAACACACACCCGCAGCAGGGCAAACCACCAGCACCACAGGTACATACGCACGCAGTCGAACAGGGTTTAATTTCCAAAGAAACCAACTTTGACCTTGAGAAGGTCATGCATGGAGAGCCTTCAACGTGGGCAGACTTACTCTTGCAGTGTTTGTGTATTATTATTATTATTATTATTATTATTATTATTATGATTATTATTATTAAATCTGTGTGTAACCATCCTGGTGGTTTTTCACATTTTTCATCACTATTGTGTGTGTGTGTGTGTGTGATACCCCCCACTCCCACCCCCCAATAACATGGAGTCAGCAACATTTTAATCACAAGTATTCGACAATTCAGTGTGCTGAGAAATGTTTGGTGTTTGAGGCTTTGGTCTTCTTTTTAAATTGCTGTGCACATATGGGTCAATATGGTGAGACTAGTTTTTCATCCTATTACTGCAGCTTATCCATGAGACTGTGCTGAACAGTAACATCTATTGTCATTCAAAGACCAAAGCTTATTGAAAACTGGGAAGCCTGCATGAGCGCACAGTCTGAAATGCTCTGTCACACTCAATTTTCAGTTTAACTGCTCCTGGCTCCATCTGTCATAAAGGAAATACCAACTGTTACAGGTGATTTTTTGGATCATTGCTGTTACTGGGTCTTCATTCACTTGCATTAATACGGAACTGCAGTCCAGTGATGAGAGTAGTAATGATTCCCTTCTTCAGTTTTTGGAACATTAGAGACAAGTTAAATACTTCTTTTGAGAAACCGGCCTGTTGCAGCAGGGAACAGTAAATGGATACGTCTCTCAGAAGAATTTTATAATATTGCAGTTGCAGTGCAACTGAACAAAGTGCTGAATTTAGTGTGAAAGTGACCAGCGACGTTAGTTAGTGTTAACCTTAAACTCAAACTTAAGTTCAGCAGGATGAAGTATTGTAAGAGTTAAAGTTGTAAACTATAAAGATAGGAGGTTACATATATTATTTCTGCGATACTTAGATAACAGCTTTTATGCAGCACTTTTTCTTTCCATTTCCATATGTTGACTTCCATTTTTAACAGAAAGACCCGCATTTTATCCAGGCCTGAAAAAAATACAGCAAATACAACCTAATATGCATCGTAAATATCTAATTTTAATTACAAAAAAATATCCTTGACTCAGTTCACCTTACCTGTGTTGAGTCTTTTGACCGCTGTCTTTTTCTGGTGATACTCACTCATTGAATAATCAAACACTTATCGCACTACCATTTTTCTGCTTTGACTTTTTTCTCAGTAAGTAATGACAACATCCCAGCTGAATCCTGCTCTTAGCATGTGTACACTGTCCCTTTTTTCTTTGGTAATAAATTCAGAAAGGGCCAAAATAAATACCCTGTTCGCAGCCATAAACAAAATACTGATCACTATGTCTTTTTTTCACCTATTATCCCTCTCATCTTTTTCTCCAGAGCCATTTCCATGTGCCCTCCTCACTTCCTGCTGTCACTATCAATTTTCCCTTTTTTTTTGTGTCCGTGTTTATATGTCCGGGCTAGACTTATATACAGATGTGTGGGAGGATTAGTGTACAGTACATACATTTAGGCGTGTGACTGCATGCATACAGGTGTTTTTGTGTGTCTATAATTGAATGTCCCTGCTTTGGACAAGTCTTGTCCCAGTCATGTATTCCTGTTGTTTATTTTGTTATTCCGCTCTCTCCACCCTTCCTCCTAACTCATCTCATTTATCATCCCTCCTCTGTTTTCACTTTCTATCTGTTCTGTCACTATCTCGCTCATCTCCCCTCTTCCATTTCATATTTTCCTCTGCACTAGTTTTCTTTGTAGTTATTATTCACTATCTCTGTCATTTCTCATCTTTCCCTTGTGTACCTTTGTCTCTTTGCATCTCCCCCTTTGCTCTGTTACTTGATTTGTTTTTGCAGCTTCATATTTCTTTCCATGTTTTCTTTCACCCCATTTTTACATTGTTGTCTCCTGTCTATTTTTTACCCCTTTCTGTCCTCTCTGATTTCTACCTCTCTTGTTCTTTCTCTTTGTTTGCTCCTCGCTTCTTTCTCACAAGTTGCTGATTTGGTTTTTCTCTTGACTTTCTGCTTTTTCCTTTCATCTAATTTTTACGGTTCTTACGTCATTTTCTTTCTCAATCCTCCAACCCCTTTCTACTTATTTGTACATCCCCTATTGTCTCCCCTTCTTACATCCTTCCCCTCTCTCTCATTCCTCCATCCTTCCATTGCTCTCTTCTCCTTATTTGGCGCTTCTTAGTCCTCCATTTCCCCATCCTGCTCGCCCCTCCCTAACTAAGTTTATTTCTAAATCGGATTCCTCCCTTCTCTCCCTCCATCTCTTTATATACACCTGGTCCTCCGTTTCCTCTTTTAACAATATACCTCCCTTTTTCTTTTGCTTACGCTGCAGTATTTGTCAACTCTTTTTTTCACAACTATGTGCCATTTCTTACGTCTTTTTCCGCCCTCCTCCCCCTTTTCTGTAGTATTTATCTCTACCCTGTCCACATACCTCCATGTCTGTATTTTCCAAGGTGTCTAGCAGAGAAACTCACTCTTTATTCTGTATTTTGTGTATTCTTTGTTTTCTCCAGTCTCACAGTCGCTTGTTTTCCAATCTTATCTTTCGGGAGTGTGTGTGTAGGAATGCATGTGCCTGTATGTGTTTGTGTTAGTGTTATCATGTGCAGCACTGAATGGTTAAATTAGTGAGTTCCTATGTCTGTACTGCGTGTCAGCTTTAATCAGGTCCCTTGTACATTAGCGAAAGCTTGCCTCAGCATTTTTTGCACAGTGTGCAAAACAGCTGTGCTTAAGAACAATTCTCAGATGTGTTTATTTCTGTACCCCTTTAGTTGTGCGTTTTATTCTTTAGGGGTGATATGAGGCAGCCGGCTGGAGGGAAGGAGTAACTGACTAACCTGAATTCTCCAAACAAACATTCAATCCAGTTTTCTTAACTGTTTCCTTTCTTGTTTTTTTTTTGTTTGTTTGTTTTTTGTTTTGTTTTAATATTTCCAGGGCCCCGAAATTGCTGGTGTCTCTGCATTAAAGCCATATTTAAAAAAGAATGAGATCATGATTAACTGCATAGATGTAAAATAACATAAAAAATAAACAAGATAAAGTAAGTGTCCCTCAATAGAACAGAATCTGTTCTTTCAGTTTTCAGTTGCATTACATACACAATTGAATGACAGAAGTACAGAAATTATTTGAAAACAATCATTGGAGGGCTGTTGAGTTTGTTGGGATTAAATTTAAGATTTAAATTTGCACAGACATTGTTTTACTGCATTATGTTTATGACAACAGTCCTGCATAAGATGTTATGTTCAAAAGGCAGGGAGAGAGAGAGATAAGAGTATGTAACGAAAAGGTCAGATCAGACTGAGAAAAACTTGGAAGAAACAGTGTAATTTAAAATGTAATGAAATGAGAAATGGCCCCTACACTTGTTTAAAATATACTGTATTAATTATCCATATCAAATGAGCACTGCTAGTTCATTACATAAGAGGCAATAAACACTAGTTTTTCTTAAATGAAATTTAAATAAATAATACATTTAAACTTAAATGGCATGTAATGTAACTTAATATGCTTTCACATTCAAAAAGTGTGAAACAGCACAGTAATGAATACTGTCCATAGTGAATATGTTGGACTTAAATACGTTTATATAAAGACCAAACAAACCGGTAAACAAGGGCTTATGTTTATGAATGATTTAATGCAAAATGCAAAAGACTAGAAATACTATGGGACAGTAGTTCCATAAAATCCATATAGATTATAGGGTAGCCTGTCAAATTTGTCAAGGCAGTACTTCGTACCAGTAAACCAACCAAGTTATCTCATTTAAAGTAATTCCTCTGGAGGCTGATTTTAGATTCTGTGACCCCCAGATGCTAAGGCAGCATAGAGAAAAGCCAGCCTATTCACAACATGAATCTGACCTCATTTTCTTAGGCAAAGTCATAACTTTTAATTGGTATTAGCGACAGCTGCCGCACGTTTCCTCCGAGAGCATGGCCACTCATTTGGACTGGCACACAGGTGTTTCTCTGCATGTTAATAGAATAACAGAATGGCTGAAGGCTGACACATCATTCGGTGGTCTTTGCGATCACTGAAAGGGAGAATTGAAGTAAATTAATTGAGCATGTTTGACTAGTTTAACCAAGAATCCTCATGTTGGGCTAGTTAGACAGAAATGTGGCTTAGATAGGCCACTGATTTCCCAGATAACATGATATTCTCTTATTTACCTTATTATGGGGATAGAATATATCAGTAATGGTTAGATGGGTGCATAAAGTATAGATACAGTACATGCTGCTAATGAGCATTGTTGAGAATTGCTTGGTCCCACAGACACCTAAGCAGTTAGCTCTTCTATGTATGCAGATTTACCAATGTGTGTTTTCTTCAAGTGAAAGCCACTGTTCTCTCAGGATTGCTCTTGTTTAACTTGGGTAAAAGTGGCTCAGTTGGGGAAAATTTTCTTTTTTTTTCAAGGAATCCAGCATTTTCACTAAGTGTACAACATCACCTTCCAACATGCTGACCAACTCTTTAACTTTCCCTTCACCTCATCTCTCAAACCCTTCTCTCTTTGCATAATCTCTCTTCCAGTCTGTTTGAGACATCCATCGTTTTCATCCCGCCTCTTCTTCTTTCTGCATCTTCATCAACCACTCATCTTCGCCATCTTACATCTCTCACACCTCTCTATACTCTCCTTCCTGACCCCCACATTTCCTCAACCCTTTTCCCGCTCCTCTCATATACTCCAGCTGTCATCTAGTTAATTTTATACTTTTTTGCATGTCCTTTCTTCTCATCTTTCCCTCTGTTTTCTTTTCTTTCTCTCCGTCTTGACATGCAGAATGTGTCCAAGAGATTCCAGCTCATTTGTCCTACATAACTGTAGTTGGGGTGTGTATCTTTTTGTGTCTAATGCTGTGTTTACAGATTTTTCCAGTGTGTCTAAATTTTAGTGTGTTATTGGGCTACGCATGCATTCACAGGGTTAGTGATACATGTGCATCTCTCTATTCGTTTGTCTCCTTTGTTTCTGAATCTGTATGTATGTCAGTATCTGCGACTGCGTGTGAGGGTGGTTTTATCAGCTCTTGCAGATGGCCCCTGCCTCTCATCTGTCGTTCCAGTGAAATGAAGAACCTTCTGAAGAGTGAAGGCAGAGAAGAAAGGAATGGACACAGACATGGAGAGAGGGAGAGGGAGTGATTGAGGGGGCGATGACGCACAGAGCAAGTGAGGGAGAGAGAGTGAGAGGGGGAGCCATGGGGAAAAACAGCGAGAGGTGTAAAAGAGGGCAATAAAAAGATGGAGAGATTGAGAGGAGTGATGGAGAGAGTAGAACCAGTGTTTACACAAAACACTGTGGGATGTGTTAAGTGTTCTTCTATAAGTGTGTGTCAGTGTGTGTTAGCCCATAACATGAACGCTTCAGACCTATTGGCATACACATGGATTTAAATCAAGTTTTGATATTGCACTAATAAACATATCAGGCTTGTCAGGTTAAAGTGATACTGTTTGTGTGTGTGTGTGTGTGTGAATGTGTTTGTGTGTGTGTGTGTGTGTGTGTGTGTGTGTGTGTGTGTGTGTGTTTGTTTCCATGCAAGTTGGCCTTGTGAGTGAAATTTTCTTTGCCGATGTACAGCTCGTTGTAAAGGTTCAGTCACACAGCTAGAGGTCTGAGTGCACATTTGTGTGTGACAGTTGCCTTGCGTTAAAAAGAGGCTCTTCAAGTCACGGAGTGACATACGGAGTATGGAGTGTTAATGATGCAGCACCCGCAGGAGAGAGAACAGAAAAGAGACTTGAGAGTGAGGGGAAAAACGGGGGGAAACATCGTGGGGAGAGATGAGGTGAAGGAAGTGAGTTTCTGCTGTGTCGTGAAGCAAGTAGCAAGCAGTTGGAAAAGGTGAATGAGGGACAAAGTGGAACTCTGAAATCCAACTTTAAACATCCAGAAAGAAGACTAAAAAACTCCAGGGTGGTGAGGGGGAAAATAAACCGCAAAGAGGGGAGGAGGGGTTGCTGACAGGTCAAGCGAAGAGGAAATAGAAGACAGACGGGTAAACTGGGGACCAGAGAGGTTTTTGTAAACCGCTTAAGGAAGTGACAGAAGAAAAGGGGGAAGAAAAGGAGGTCTGTGTTAGCATTTTGTCCTCTCTGATTATTTCTCCCTGTTGGGTTGTGAAATGTCACTTCCCACAGGCCTATTTTATTGGGGATAAAAGACAATAGTGGCATGCAGAGATGATAAAAAAGATACAGAACAGAAATAGTAATGAAATACAAGCAAAACATTGAGTATTAAACCCACCGTTTTTTTCTTTATTTCATTACTGTCAATTAAGGTTGCTATTTTGAAAAGGTTACTCCAGTATCTTGAACACCAATAAACACTGAAGAATAAAGAATGTTTGTGGAGCCAGCAAAGAACACTAGTGAATTGATATTTCTAATAAATGATATATAACTATTTCTAAATAGAAAAAAAAATAAAAAAAAATTTGTGTAGCACCTCACTAAATCAGAGTCGCAAAGTGCTTTACTGAATAGAATATGAAATAAAGTGACATCAGAGCTAGAAAAGATTACTTTAAAAATGGATAAAGTTGAGACAAAATGTGATAAAACCTTAAAAAGGGAAACAATTACAAAAGCTTAGCTTAATCAGAGAGTTTACAAGAGTCAAGTACAAGAGACTTTGCTGACATGAACTCTTCAGGCTGGCCATTCCAAAGTTGGCTGCGTGGCAAGGCAAGGGAAGGCAAGATTGTTTGAATAGCACCTTTCAATAACAAAGCAATTCAAAGTACCAAACACAAGAAATATAAAATATTAAGATATAAAAGAAACAAGGTGACATAAAAAGACACATTTTAAAGGTATTTAAAAAGTAAAACTAGAATAAACAGAAGAATGACAGGTCACAGTGCATTGAGTGTTATGAAAAAATAGCCCAAACATCATTAAATAAGAGACTTTTAACCCTTGAATTTAAGAGAACCCAGAGTGGAAGCACACCAAGTTTCCTAGGATATTTTTTTTTCTAGATATGTGTTGCAAAGACACTGAGCGCTGCTTCTCCTTGATTACTCGGTCAGTCTAGTAGTTTAGTTGCCTTGATGGAAAAGACTCAACCACCATTCGTTGTTTGTGTAGAATTTTTAACGAGCATAAAAGCAGCAGCTGAAGACTTCAGGGAGCCAGGTGATAAATAAAGAGTTTAAAGGTCAGTGAAAGCTGGGGCTTAGCCAGATCTTAAAATTAGTCCTAAACTCAACAGGTCTTCAGCAGAATGCAGAAAGGATCTAGTAATATTCTCCCTGTTTTCCAGAATTGGCTAAAACACTGTGTCAGCTGTATTTGGATGCGACTGTATAAAGAAAACACTTAATACCAGTTCCGTCTTATAAAGTTATTGTTCAAACAAAATAAAAGTGAAGGAATCAATATTGCATCAGTGCTTCGATATGCTTAACGAAGAAAAAAAAACAAGGATTTCTGCAGTGCTTAAGTATAATTTGGAATCAAGGACCAAAGTCATGAGAAATCTGGGAGAACTGGCAATTCAGTCCAATTAGGAGTATATGAGAAGTATAATAAAAAGCACACTGCCCTTATTTATGACATGAATGGTGGTGAGGGGCAAAGGGAGGAGACACGGAAATGAGGAATGAGTAAAATGAGATAGAAAGGAAAAGGGGGAGGAGAATGAAAAAGAATAAGCTGGGGAAAGCCACCTAATCTAATTCATTTTCGAATCCCATTTAGCTGATCCATAGACATCACCAGTGACCAGCTAAATCAGTCAGGCGTAATAGCCACACTGTGCAGTACTACAGTCACTTCTGTCATGGCTATGGATTAGAGCTGGTCCTACTGGTTAAACAGATTTTTCAGTGGACATCACTGGGCAAAGGGCAATTAAAATAAAATTAGAAGATTAGCAAGTGAGCAAGAATTGGATTTAAATAAAACTGTTATCTAGTCAGTGTGCTGTATGTGAAACCAACCATTTTAATGTGACATGTAATTTATTAAGATGTACATCAGATTCGGCCATTGCCAGAGTTCCTCATTTTATTCTCTGCGCTCAGGGATCCTGTGACGTCCGCGATCCAAGAGCCTCTTTCTGTATTTGTTTGCTATACTGTATTTGCATTTGAATTCCTCCCAATTAAGTCAAAATTATGTCTCGTTCCCCCACCAGCAAAACCATTGATCAAGCATGCTAAATGTTAGAACAATACTGAACTTTACCTATTGACACCAGATTGGTTTCAACCAGAAATGATTTAGCTCTTCTGTCCATTGTTTTACTTCAGAAATATGAGGTCTCTCCAAATACAAGTTCAAATAGCTAGCACATACATAATTTATCTTTTTTTTAAATCATTGTTTTCATTATTCATTCTTAGAGCTTTGAACTAAGTCCTCTTTTAAGTAGTGAAAGTCTTGAAGTTCACCCAACAATCTGTGAACTACACAGTGATTCAACAACAAAATAAACAGCATATTTATCTTGAACAGATAGCTAGAGGTTTTGGCTCTAACCCTACAGTGGTACCATTTGTTTTCCATCTCCGTATTATCCCCATTAGCCCCCATTCACATTCTTGTCTTTACCTTTCCCTGCCAGCTCTGGCTGGATAATGTACTGGCTTCAGGCTCACAGGTTGCTAAGTGTCTATTCTTCTTCAGACAAATGTGTTTTCACTTCACTGCTTTACTGGCACGCCATGGCCTCATCCTTACTACAGTTTTGTTGGGTTTTTTTTCTGAGGTCATGTATGAGCTGAATAAATTTCATGACCCCTGGACTTTACTCCCCCCCAAAAAAGGGGGGGAGTAAAAGGTTTATTATTTTAAAATTTTTTTCCTGAATTCCTTAAAAGCTGTTTAAACATTTTTTTTTCTCCTAGAGCTGGAATTGAATATTTAGGCTGGTTGTGTGGGTGAAAAGCCAGGCAAGCGTCCGGTGCCCCTATGTCAGGGCATGCTGAAGCCAGCCGATGCCTGTGCAGTGGAGGGTTAACGTGCAGTGTACAATAATAGCTTGGCTGAATGTGGATGTGTGGGTGTAATCCTAACATTCAACACATGATGGATTATTAACTGTTGAGCTGTGAAATGCCACACTAAGGCTTTTGTCATTATTTAAGAACACATTTTCCCCAAGAAGGCCAGACTGCAATGCAGCAGAGTAAATGTTATACAGCTATTTGATGGTTGTTAGCAATTTTGAAGCACAAAATACATCTATCCTTGTAGGTAAGATCAGGATTTCTTAGCAAACGTTGTAGTATAGCT
Source organism: Xiphias gladius (assembly GCF_016859285.1). NCBI lineage: Eukaryota > Metazoa > Chordata > Actinopteri > Istiophoriformes > Xiphiidae > Xiphias > Xiphias gladius. The sequence goes on from NC_053411.1 coordinate 7,148,738, forward strand.
ACAAGTTGATACTGTATGTTGTGTGTGCCACCAACGTTAACCATTTGGGGGGCATTTTATTCCTTTATTGATAGTTGACAGAGAGAAACAGGAAATGAAAGAGAGAAATGCGGAACAACATGCAATTCTGGCCCCTGGCTGTGGACTCTGTGGCCCACAATCGACACCCCTACCCCATGGCGCCCCAAGTGATACATTTATAAGAGTCATTTATAAATTAATGTGTCAACCTATAATATATATATATATATAACCTATAATATATTTCACAATTAATTTGTTTCCCCTTCCTTGATCACATTATTTTTGGGAGGCTGTCTTAAATTTATAAATTTGTATGCAGTGTGCCACCATAAAAAATAAATGAGATCCAACCCAAAGAACTGTTTTCTATAAATTTAAACTGATCGATGTATGGATTATGATTATGTATTGATTATAACCAAATACTGAAAAGGTCTATAGTTATTCTGGTAGCATACTTTGAACTACATATGATGGAGCAGGTGTCAATACATGTCATGAATTATAGAAATATTTTCCCCCAAGACATGCATTTTTATCTGAAGGGCACAGTCCGACATCTAGCTTAGCGCTGCAGTAACAAGGTGGGTCTCTATCATAGACACTGCTCCTCTAAATACTCTACAGCATCTTTGAAACTAGCTCAGCAGGGTGGGAGCACCTCAGCGGTGGCATTTTACTTCAATAAGGTTTTCTTTGACCTTTCATTTTTACAATAAAGCAAAATCTCAACACACCTGAGTTCACTCAGTGCCATGTAAGCCTAAAGCCAAAGTCCTCCTGATGTCTTTGTTGTGTGCTGAGAGAGACAATGTCTGGTGTTAGCTGGGTTGGTTGGTGGTGATACATAGAACTGTGGAGAAAAGGATTTTTTTCTTTCACGAAGCTGAGACCGATCTGCAACCAGTGTCCAGTTCACTAGAAATTTAGTTTTTCCAAGCATATGCTGCACTCTGTTTTTGCCCCGTGGGTCTATATGTATTGAAGCCTTCAGTCTCAGTTTTAACCAAAGGAGCATGCATTCCAGTTTAAAGAATACTCTTACCTTTTACGACCTGCAGTTTACCCTTTTTTGACTTCTTTTATGTCTAAATGGCAGAGTGTAGATGAGGGTGACTCAGCGTTAATACAATTCGTTACTCCCTTTGGTACCATCACCATCATTATCCTGCTCAGATTGGATACTCTGGCTTCAGTGGTGTAGGGAGAGCAGTAGGATTGTGTGTATAAAGGAGATAGCGACATTATATATAATGTGCTTGTGTTCACATTTTGGCAAATAGCTGCATATTCATAGACGCGTGTTTAATGATCTGTGCGTGTGAGTGTTATGTATGCTGAGACATGTAGATTTGATTGCAGCATGATTGCCTGTGTGCATGGGTTTGTTTAAGCATTTCATTAAAGAGATTTAGAGTAGATAGACTGAATGTCATGAATGCCAGTCAAGCAGACACCTTGCCAAGACAGTGGCTGACTGAAAGACACTCATAAATCTAGCATACTACAGAGAGAGAGAGAAGAGTGAGGGTCAACAGAGACCAGTAGTGAGAGGGGGCATCGAAAGAAAGTGAGAGATAGAGAAAATGCTCGATGGATGCTTAGAGACAGAAAGGACAGCTTTCCTCTTCTCCCTTTCTCCCCCCAGCGTGGCCATCTGTACAGTGTGCGAATAATCATCCCGTATCCCTAGACATGGCAAGCTGATGCTGTGACACTCAAAGCCTGTGTGCGTGTGTGTGAATATCGTGTATGTGTTTGTGTGACTTTGTCTGGGTGTGCTTTTTAATTCTCCAGCCAAGTATTTGCCTGTGCGTGCATGTCTTTGCTATTTCCACAAACAATGCATTACCCTGCATGCGCTAGTCTGTTTGCCCCTGTGTTTGTGCATGTGGGACAAAGACACAGATAACATGAGTGCATGTGTGTTGGCATTTCTGACACATTCTATTTGTTTACCGTTGTGCCACTGGTGGTTACGACCAGTCCCAGTGGCAACCAGGCATCGTTGACGGTGTTAATTAGCAACATGTCCCAAATGGTCTGTTTGACTAGAGAGTAGGAAGGGAGAGAGAGACAAATGGGGGAGGTGTAGGGTTGAGTATTTGGGAAGAGAAGATGGATTGAGGCAGCGAGAGTCAATTTTCTCTCCCAAAAATTATGAGCATATACAACTAATTTGCATTTGCAAATAGGTTTTGTAAATGCAGTGCTGCCCCAATTACAATTCTTATTGACAAAACAAGGAAACATTAATGTTGAATGTATCTGCAAACATTCACTATAAGTGTAATTCATATGTTTTCCCTGCATATCTACTCCTGGCAACTAAAGTATGATTGTTTTTTTTATAGTTGTGTTTAAGCAACTTAAAGCAGGTAGATAACGTTAGGGATCAATAAATAGGGAAACAATCAATGCTAACTTGAAGCATGAGATGGGACATACTGACTTCTTCAATATTTAACCAAAACCACGATCCCTTTTCAGTAATAAAGTGTTTTAGTCCCCCAAGCCCAGCAGCACATAGAGAATTCCTGTCTGTGTTGTTAAAATCCTGTACTTTTTATGCCAAACTATCCAAATGACCTCCCTGTGACTTCTGTGCAGTACAATGTCACACTTTCTGGATTGGAAAAAAAAAACAAACAAAAAAACTTCCCAGTGAATGTAATCGAGGCAGGCTATAAATTTAATTAGTTTAGTAGTTTGTTAAATGTATTATGTAGGGGCAAGTGTTTAGAAGTAACTAGGTAGGAGAGGAGTTTGGTAATACATGGAATAGTTTTCAAATCGGGCGCAGAGAGAGGAGTTAATGAGTTAGTCATGATTGATTACAAGGAATAGAGGAACTAAGATGGTAGGGAAGAAAAGAAGAGGGTGACAAAAAGGAGATGCAAATGGAGGATGGATGATGGACATGGAAAGGTAGACAGCATGAAGGCACATTTCTTGGAGGGGCGAATAAGGGATGGAGAGCTGAGGTGAGGACATAGGGCAAAAGGAGGATTCAAGGAAAGCTAGAGCTGAAACTGGTTACCTTTATTATAAATTTAAGCATTTCTATGATTAATCAATGTGTTATCTAGTCTATAAAATCTCAGAAAATTGTGAAAAATGCCTATTTTGCTAAGCTTAATACTTTAAATTGCTTGGTTTGTCTGGCCAATAGTCCAAAACCTAAAGATATTCCAATACGAGTGATATGAAAAAAGATAAAAGCAGCAAATCCTCAGAGATTAGAAAGCTAGAACCACACAGCAATGTCAGTCTTTTTATTTCTTGCTTCTATCCCTCTGTCAGAGTTGACTTTGTTTTCTCACTATTGTCTTACATTGTTAAGAGGGGAAGAAAAAGACAGCAATATTGGAAGGGAAAAAAGTTTTGAAAGGTCAAGTGAACATCAAGTGCTCAATTTCAGATTTTGAAGCTAAATCCAATGCACTAGTAACTCCTAGTAACTGCAGATACCCAAGCTGAGCTATTAAAATAATTGTGCTATTATAAAGACTTTAATTATTGAGGTATTTGGACAGTAATGTTTGAGACAACCTGTTCTTCCTCACTAGACAGTTCAAGGTCAATATGGGACAAAGCAGACTGGTTTTGAAAGTAAAAAAAGAGACCCATAATGTAAAGATGAAGAAAACTGTTTGAAGCACATACCTAATTTAGTTTGATGCCAGCTGGAAACAAAAAGTACTGTCACTGCTTCACACTTACACAAAGTGTCTCCATGCCAGTGAAGCGTTTTCATTAACTGACACTGAGAAGCAAGAGATATATGAGAGGGATGGAGAAAAAGCCGAATTAAGAGAAAATGAACTTTGATGGGAATTAAAGGAAAGAGGGGAGAGGGATTAGTGAGTTGCAGGAAGCAGAATAAAAATGAAGATAATGCCAAAAAAAAAAAAAAAGGCCAAGGAAAAGAATCAAGTGAATCAGAGAACAGGGTAGAGGAGAAGGGGGAAAAAGCATGTTTGGATGTTTGTAAGAGCAAAGCCCTTATGACCGACAGAGGGAGGAAATAAAGAAGAAGAAAGAAAGGTAGAGAAGCCTTAGAAAGCTATGAAGATATTTTAGGGGTGAATAGAAAATACAAACACAAAGAGAAGGGCGGTGAAAAGTTTGTCCAAATGTCACAAAGACACAATTGGGGGAAAGAAAAAGGACAAAAGGATGAGACAGTGACACGAGACAGAGAAGTGGCAGCAAGGGCAGACACGAAGGAAACTCACAAGGGTCATAAAATGCTTTCCAGCTACAAAAAAGATCAGGTCACTGGAGTTGGAGCACTAGCAGAGGCAGTAGAGAAAGAACACTAACGAGGACAGACCAACTGCCATCAACTCAGTAATGAGCAGAGTATTGGTGATGGACTGGGGTATCAGACAAAAAAGAGTGCAGGGAGCAACCTGAAAATGGTTAGGGAGGATGGGTGGAAAAGAGACTGGAGTGAGTGGCTGAAAGCAGAAAACGAGGACAAGTGAGTGATCTTGGAGTGGATGGTGGGAGAGGTACCCAGAGGTTGATATAAGCTTTGCCTAAGATGATAGTCATCACGAGTCAACTTGAGGACAGGGATAACCATTAATAGAGGCAACAAAAAAAATGTCACTGTTGATATTGTGCTTTGTCTTCATAGCTTAAACACAGCAACAAAGCAACACAGAGTGAGGGACACTTGCATGACAGATGGGTGAAAAGGAATAATGGGAATGGATGGAGGGAAAAAATGTTTGTTGAATAGCAGGACGTAGTGTAGAGTGTGAGGGAGACGGCCTGATGAGAGATGGGAGTGCTAATAATGTCAGAACAGACACGTGGCAGAACTGAGACACCCTCCTCACCAGCTTGCAGAAAGAGACAAGAAAGAAGGGGAGAGGGCGGTAATGAGGATGATCTGGAGCTTTTGGGTGGGACTGTAAGCCAAAGCGAATGTTTGTCATAACGTCAGGCTAATGCACGTGTCACCAAGCAGTCATTTTCCACTGGTGGCAAAGAAAAATGTAGGTAGGGCTGCGGATACTGCGGAGAAGGGAACTATGGGCAGACATTTTAAAGGGATCCAGGGCCTGTTTATGCTGGCGCCCCACATAATAGTGCTAATATGTTTTAATCAGTCTGAGCCCTGCGGTGTCTGAGAATACATTCACTCATTTTGGGTCCCAATATAAGAGGAATGCTAATATACATGTATTTTAAAGATCCTGAGCCTCAGGGTGATGAGACCAGTTTGACTCAATTTGAGTCCTAACTTAATACCCATGTATTTTAAAGGAGAAACCAGATGTTTTAGCAAATGTATTATTAATCAGTAGGCAAGGAGCAATACAAAAATTGTGTTGCATGATTATCTTGACCAGAAGCATCACAAAATCCAGTTTTATCTTTAGTCCAGTTCTGTTGTGTTTAATTGAGGTTATTGCTGGTAGGATTCAGTTGTCTGTGTGTGACAGTGTGTTTGACCCTGAAAATACTGATGTGTGTTGGTCTTATTTTTTAATCTTGTAGCCTCGATAATAAATGCTTTTAATTTTTTCATACTTTAATGATGCAGTGTGCCCTGAATATTTTGGGAATTAATTCCATTTCTTGTGGATAATATTTAGACTAATTGTGCAGTACGAGCGCACAGTTTTTCTAGTTTCACACCAAATTCTCCAAAGGAATAGCACAAAAGGAAAGTAGCACAAAATCCTTCAAAGCATCTAGGATGCAACGGACAACAGTGAGAGCAAACAAACACCGTGATAGTTTTATAACTCAGTCCCGCGTCCTTTGAATTCCCAGAGTTATAAAAAAGTCTCAAGCCTGGCAGGAAATATCAGAGACATACATAATTAACTTTCCCCCAATTCTTCTCTAAAGTAGAATAGTCTCTGCCATAACTTTCACTGCGTGTCAATGGCACCATCTTATTGGACACGCATTGTGGAGGTCAGTGTATTTGAGGCCAAGCTTCAGCTTTATTGAACTTTATCCTCAAAACCTGGCTTTAGAAACTTCAGTGTAGTGTGCATTGCTTTGGCCCGTGCACTCTTTGAGACAGCACAGCCGCTTGCTTCACTGAGCCTCTGCACATGTTAGACTCTTACACCTTGGTGGTCAGTAAGTCTGCACTCGTGTATCTTTGTCCCATTTTTGACCCATGCTTGAGCTTTCACAGACTAAACTTTACTCAATGGTCGTATATAAAAGACACAGTGACAATTATTAATTTCTAACCAGAAACAAACAGTGGTCTCCCTGGTCAAAGTGCTGTGTTTTGTGGACCCATCCATCCACCCTGACCTCTTGCTAATACAGACTTTCTTGCTCTTTATACTGCACCAATTGACCTCCTCCTTTGCTCCTATCATAATTACTCAGCTGCTAGAGGTCACCTAACAATGAAATGGGTCTTAATAAGCTGCTGGCTCAGATGACCCACAGGGCAGTCTCTGTGTACGTACTTTCAGATCCCCACATGACAAAGAGACGTGTGTTTTTTATCAGCCCTGCCCCCTTGTTGAAAGTCAGCATCCACTCAGGCTGGGTGCCCATGTAACTGCTGTACCATGTTTTTAAGAGGCTGGCACCCAGGGTGTCAGAGGCTTGCTGTGTTTAGTTTGGGTCCCCACATAACATGAGTATAATGTTTTAATGAGTCTGAGCTTCAGGGCGAGAGAGACTGTTTACTCTGTTGGGCCAGTCAGTTGACATAAAACATGCTTTGAAAATGAAAGTACTGGCAGGGACTGCAAGCCAAGAACAGCAGATTCAGAGTTTCAGAGCAACACTCATGGCAACAATGATATTTTGCTGCAGAAGATGGAGAGAGAGGGATGGAGAGAGGGATGGATGTATAATGGATAGCATACAAGGAGGTGTTGGGTAATGAGGACAACTGTGTTGTAAGAGATTTAAATCCACAAATGATTTTAGAGTTTAATGGTAAAACTACTAGCAGTGACAATCTCATTGGTTAACATAAAGAAATGAAGAGAGAAATGGGAGAAATAATAGATGGAGGACAGGGGTAAAGATGAAATAAAAGTGTAGAAGTTAAGAGGAGGTAATGGTGTCAGGGTTCTGCATGTGGCACAGCAAACTTCACTGGTCACGAGAGAAACTACAAAAACATAGGAGGAAGGAAAAGATGATGAGGACACTTGTTTATGGAGGAATTGGAGCGAAATGGTTAGAAAGTAAGTCACATTTTAAAAATGCATATATCAACAAACAGGCCGTGTTCTAATATACATTGCATCTACTGGTGTCCTGCAGTACTGTAGTATAATGATGGACACTAACCTTTGTGAATCCCACGTTCACTTTGTTGGACACTGTCCAAAACTGGGAATCAAGAATTATTTTGATCATTAATCATTATTATGATTAAACATTTTTGTCTGTGCCCATGTACTGATATATGTAAAACAAATACCATTTTGATAGTTGAACAAAACGTAAATATGTGACTTACTTGATCATGTTGGAATGTAGACACAGCAAAGGGGAGACCGCTGTCCATCCAGAGTAAAGCTCATTTTTGATCTAAGAGTAAAGTTAGTCTTTGATGTTGAAGTGCTCAGCAGAGATACATGTCTGTCTGAGTGTACCTGGAGGAAGTGAATCAGAGATGGTGCGTTTGCTTATTTATTTTTATTTTTATTTTTCTATTTCTACTGTTAACCACCTTGACATATTATCGGTGTTTAATATCCACATCTGTACCAACGATACTTTCCCCAAACTGAATCTGGATTGTTTCACTTGGACTTTGCAGCAATTATTATGTATTTTGGCACATACATAATTTCTGCTTTTCATGAAGTTTTGTTATAAAAAGTTCTGTATATTGATTGTTGAAGAATATTATTTAACCACTGAATAGTTTAAAATGTGCAACCTTTTGCTTGTGCAAAGACAAAAAGACTGAAGGTAAAGAACTTCAACTGTTAATTCAGCTTTCCTATAATCCATTATTTTGAATATGATCAAAATGAATGGCTCCTTAGAAAGGGATATGGTTTCATTTATTTTCCATAATTTTCACCCAATTTTATCAAAACAATTGACCCTTCTCTAAGTCCCGCCCCTCGAATGCAGACTGGCCAATTATAGCATAGCATCAACCAGCTGCGACCGGGGTCCAAAAACTATATTTTTTTATCATTTTCAGGCTGGTTTTGTGGATTTAGAGCGAGTCATGGTTAAACATTGTGCCTGTGTAACAGCGATACCGAGCAAAAAAAAAAAGTCCAATTGGATGGGTGCAAAAACCTATGGAGCTGAAATTAGCAGAGTACAGCTCAACAATCATCAACTAGCACTTCTATGCTACGCTAGCCACTGAAGGTATACTGGATGTATACACATGCTCCTTTTGCTTTTTAATGATTTTTAACAGTGAAATAAGTCCTCCTCTGCTTTACAGGAACAGTGTTACTCCTTAATTTCATATTCTTCTGTCTCGATTGCCAGCTGATGTGGTGGTTAACTTTAATATTGTGATCTGTATGCTTTAGCTTCTATCTTTATCTTTTTAACGTGTTTTTGCTGCTGTGTCAGTTTAACATCCTGGATATACCCCTGAAACACATACTGTAAGCCCTTCTGTCTGCTTCTCTCTGAAACTCCTTTTTGGTGTTTTTTTTTCCAAAAATATAATATTTTTAATATTTTTCAGGAAGTGCAGTCAGTGACAGTGTGGGCACCATGTCAGCTCCGACAGCTTGATGGACTAGCAACGGCTAACAAAAAAGGGGTGGGGTAGCGAAGGGTCAATTAAAAAAACATTTTGCCAAGTGCAGAGAAGGAAAATAAGAATGTCTACAATAAAATGAGTATATATAAAGCTTATATAAAGCTTACAAAAACTTACAAATCATAATTCTGCAGAATGAACTAAGACTGTGATGGTTGTTGTTCTGTTCATGTCGACAATTGACAACGTGGGTGACATGACAACATACATACAATATACATCACACAATTTACTTGAGTCAGGAAAAGAATGAGACAAAGAAGAACACTGGAATGTAATTTGAAAGAGGAATGGATCAGGGATTCAAATGGCACTGTGTTGTTTTAGATTGATTAGAGAAAGAAATAAGCTGTGGAGACAGTAAAATAAAAAGGCAAAGATAGAAGAACTTGTGTGATGCATGATACATTACTGCAGTGGCAGATCAAGGCTTCGGCATAATGATCAAAGTGCTTTTGTCCTTGTTAGAAAATAAAGAGACATGGACACACTCATACACAAGGATATGCCTACACAGGCAGGCACATTTACATTACTGCAGACACACAAATATCTAGGCCTTTACTCACACAAACACGCACTTATCCATCTCATCATCCATATCCATTTTCCTATTATCCATCACAGGCTAATTCATTAGTTTCACTGATAAATATGTAGCTCATTAATTCACCGCTCTTTGTAGTGTCTCTGTGTGTGTGTGTATCTGGGAGAGCAGGAGAGAGAGGCAGAGGGGTCATACGCAAATTTAGACAGATTGAAAATTAATTTTGGAGTCTGTGTATGCATGCAGAAAATTGTGTGCACGTTTGTGTATGGGCAAATGTCTGTCATCCAATTTCAAATGGACATGCTGCTTTGGTATCTCTTTAAAGAGGACAGCGATGGGGGAAAAAAATTTGAGATGGGTGAAGAGGGGATAGAAAAATCCAGATTTTGGAATGGAGCAGAAAGGATGGATGAAAGGGTTGTTTTGTTTTTTTTTAATAAGAGTTGGGAAATGTTATTTACAGTATGTGTTGCCAGGAGCAGGAGGATCTGTGGATAGTGTTTATGTGTGTAAAAGAAAAAAGAATATTTACAGTAAAAGCAAAATACCAGTAGAGACGGTTGAGGCAGAGAGGAGGAGGCAGAGTTCAAACTGAAACTGATGTTGGAGTGTTGCAGACAGAGAGGGGGGGCAAGTTGGAGGTGATATCAAGGCAAATAGCAAAGAGATGGCTAGAACTCACCAAAAGGTAGTGGATGAGAGACTCAGTGAGGGAAGGAGTTGGATGATAGAGGATTAAGAGGGAAGAAGTAGTACCTGAGGAGATGGGTGCAATGTAGAGGAAAATAGCAGATAAAGAGAAACCTAAGAGTGGAGAAGGGGAGACTGAGAAACATGAATACTTAAAATAAATGTGCTTAGACAGCAAGATTATCCCTGCTTTTTGTCACTATTGAATTATATACCTATCCTATGTAAGATCTTGAAATTTATATATGAAATGTATATGAATGTTGTATATGAAATGATCAATTTTCAGGGGTGATTTGTGCAACTGAGATAATTTTTTTCTTTATATGCTGATGATTCATCAGTAGATGTGGAGCCAGAATCTCATTGCAATACTTTGGGCCTGTTCCTGTACTCATAAAATATTACACAAGTGCACACTGTGTTTGTAAGGAGTTTGTTGCTCTCTGGTGTAAATACTTGTAGACTGAACAGAGCTTGGTCTCGTCATTTTTTTGTCAGCTGTCACCATCTGCCTGCCTGCCTCACTCCCACATTCCTTTAGTTTCCACTACATACTACGAAGTGAAACACAAGTGTGCTTTTAAAAAGTAGTCTTGTTAAAAAAGAAATCTGGGGGCTGATATTTTGACTTAAACATAATTCTTGTTTGAGTCAAAATAGAAGCAGTTTCCTGCCTCTGAACTTTGCTCTCTCTGGCTTTCCCAGTTGCTCCGTCCCACTGGGTGCACTGATTTAATGAAAGGGGGTGGCAAGCAATTAAAAAGCTTGTACAAACATTTTCCCCCAAAAATCAGATAAATGTGCACAAAACTGCATCAGTCCTGCCCATGCCTTACTCTTTCTCTCATACTGCTACTTTCCTTTCTGTAATGTTTAGTTTCTCCCCATCTCACTGTCCTCTTACTAGACCATTGTAAGTTCTTATTTTCTTTTTTATGTTTCCTCTTACTTTTAATTTGCATTCCTCTCTTAACTTAATCTTTTTGCATTTTCCTCATCTCCCATGTTACTCCCTCCTTATAGTCTTTCTTGCTCTCCCCCCACCTCACACAGCTTTTGCTACTTTAGCTGCCCCTATACCAGGCTACTTTGCACTTGGTTTCTGTCTTTTTTTTTTGGCAATTCCCTTCACTCCTCTCTTTTTCTCCCTCAACCTTGCTCTGTTTCTCTCTGTCTGTCATGTATTTTTTAATGCCTTTGAGACCTGCAAGTCCTTGCCAGTTCAGCTTGGCTTGACAATAAAACAGTTGAACTCTGTATGAATGCGCAGGAGGGGAGGAGAGGAGCAGAAAAGTTGCGAGGGGAGAGGGGAGAAAATTTCTAATGCAACGAAATAAATGAGACAGATTTAATTATTTTGTGGCTGTTTATTGCTTTTTCAGTGTGATGGATTGCTTTTTGATCATGATGGATGAATTGGAGAAGATTTTTAATGAGATTGGTGACTCATTTTTGAACATCATCAAACAAGCTGCCACACATTCACCTCTTACATATTCCTCAACTTAGAAAGGGGTAATGTCTCAATTCTGTCCTCTTGTTTTGTTTAGGGAGCAATATACCATGTCCTTTTCTGTTTTATGTCACTATACATTGTCTTTTTGCTAGTATTAGCTGTAACATTTAGCACAACCAGAGCTTGTTTTGTCATTTTATTGGATTGGTGGGGTTATTGGTTCTGTTTCAACCACATGACACAAACTTATGTTTCTGTTGTGGAGGACAGATTGCTACCTGTAATGAGTATACTGGCATTTACACTCAGAAGTCTTTGAACATGTGCAAAATTTGACTACAGCTTATAATACTAGAGCCCTAAAAGCATACATGTAACAGCTAGAACACCTATCCACCTATTCAGGTAAATGTTAACGATGCTAATGTTGTACACTAGTGTTCCTCATGCATAGTAATAGCAGCAATGCACTGGCAATTGAAAGCCCAAATTTTATCAAAAAGGGATCATGTTTTTACTGTGTAGGTGTACCCAATTTTGGGTTTTCAGATGTTCTGGTGAAAAATGGCATAGGGACAAATGCTGATCAAAGTGTGAACTGGGTTCAAGGAGGTCAAGTAATCAAGAGTGTTTTTATTTTGTTTGTTTTCAGACAAAAGGCATTAAGTGCACTCCACTGTTACATTCTTAACTTGGGCACATGTGCCTTAAATATAGCTACATGTACAATTTAAATACTAACAATAGTGGAATCAGTAACAAGCAAAATGTCACAGAGGCTGATAATGAAGTAGGAAGGAAGGGGAAGCTAGCAGAGTGAGAATAAAGATGGTGCAACTAAGGAAGGGCAGAGAGACGAGGAGGGAAGGAGCAGAGGAGGTGTAGTGACCTACTTAGGAAGAAACGGATGCTCTGTTTGGTATATACTGTACAGAGAAACACTGCCTGGTTGCTGTGAGAGAACCCTGTAGTGTTGTGCTTCCATGTGCAGACAGATGAACAGAAATAATACATGGACACCTATGCTATGCCAAAACCACACACAGCACTCAGACAAACTCACTCAGATTGCACGTTTCTTTTCCGTATTTCATTTTAGCCTTCCCATCGGTGAGTTATTTTTGGTCTTCATCTAAATTCCACATTGTCATTCTGTCTGCTTCTCTAGTTCCTCAGCCCCCCTCCCCTTCACCTCTTCCCTTCCTCTCTAATTGTATCGCATTGGTATTACTTCTGCCTGCTTGGGCGCATGACAACATGAACGTAGTCCCACAGGCCAAAACTGGCAGGTGTATGTTTCACTGACCACATGTCACCTCAACTCTGGGTGTTAATTTTCCTGTCTTTAATGTGTGTGTGGATGAAAGAGAGAATAAGACGGGGGCATAGAGAGATGGAGGGTGAGCTTAGGTGAAGTTACCTCATAGTCCCATTAAAATTTAATGATTAAGTGATTAATGTGCAGTGTGTTCACACAGTTAAGAATGCATCAGTGTCCTGCAGCAGCCTCCAATCTTCAAGTCAACTTCATTTTTCTTTTGTGTTGATCTTTGATGGTGAACTTTGTCTCTCATATCTTAAATTTTATCTTTACCTGTGGGCCCCGCTACCACAGGAATATTTAATTTTAGATTGTAAAAAATACATGGGATAAGAGAGTGTGTTGTTCTTTTTTAGTTACTGAAAAAGGTTTTAAAATTCATTTTATATACTGGACTCTGTGTTGGCAATGTAAAATTGTAAAGCAGTTCAGTTTGAGATTGATTTGCAGTCAAGCAAACTGTAACCAAAACGAAACTGACAAGCTACCTGTGTCTCCAGCTGTCGCATGTTTTGATCAAGTAAAATATAGAAAATCCACCGTCAGTAACATTTATCAAGCAATAAGTGTTTGCATAGAAAGTATTGTGGAGCCCTTAAAACCAGTGTATTGATCACAGCAAAGTCAATTTGGTGTTGATTAACAGATTTATTGATTTAAAATTTTTCCAGTTTGAGAAATGTGTGCAAAATTTTTTTTCGTCTATAAAAGTTTATAATAGTTAAAGGAGGAATAAGCAGTTCTGGAGAAAGACTGTTGATGTTTGAACTCAATAGCCAAACAAATACACCCCTCCCTTCAATGCTCCTTCAGCTGCTCCGCCACCTAAATTCATGGGCGTGCATTGCCACGGCAAAGACGCTAACAACTAGGCTAATATGGCTGATTCAGAGCGTTTGCTACCTGAGGATAAGTTAGTGTCAATAACGGGAAGCAATTTTTAACACTATGAAAATACAATTGGCTTATGTTTTTTGTAGTACTGTAGAAAATTTGACAGTTACCATGTCAATATTTAAAATAGGTGTTGAAGCCAAAGTCTAAGCCAGGAGTAGCTTAGCCTATGTATCGGTAACATTATCACAAGAAACGTCAAAAGTTAACAGTAACTTAGTCTACCATCAGTGATGCATGGAGCAACATTGGTTATTGCAAATATATAGAGTAATATCTCTGACGTTATTTAGATTTTCTTCTTACTATGGTGTAATTCCACAGAAAAGCACATACGCGGTAATGAATAAAATTATTTCAAAGGGAAATAATGTGAAGGGTGCGATAGCAAGTTAAATATTTTTCTACCAAGTTGGAAAGGTAGTATCTCTGATCTTATTTACATTTCATTACTATCATGGTGTATCTCTGTTCCTCCTGGCGAAGATGTGGAAGAGGGAGAGTAGCTGGCAGAAGCAGAGCAAGAGGCAGAGGTCGGAGTGCAACTAGTATCAGCAGCCTGTCCTGTGCACCATCAGGAATGCCCCCTGTTGCTCATTTGCTGGCTCGGTACAAGCCACTTTTGTTTGTTTTTCCATTTATAGAGCCAGGGCTGTGTATAAACAACACATTTTTTGTCAGTGAACACATAAAACGTACAGCTATTGGATTGTGAGGAGATTATTGCTGAATTTGACAAAGTATATTGGATTTGCTGACTATATCTTTAAATGCGCATGTATAATTAATGATGTTATGAAAGTAACTTGACTTTTGGGGTCAAAGCATTAAACATTGTGAGTTACAATTAAGGAGATACAGCTTAAAAACACATTTATTCTGTCAGGTGACCTTTAGCCCTGCACTGTAGTGTATTTTGCTGTGAAAGAAACCAACATGTCATTAATGTGATTTTATTAAGCATTTTATGATTGTCTGCATTTGAAAATTTTTCATATGCTAACTGACAAACCCTGAATAATACATTCCCCCATTTTCTGTTGATTGTTTTAGAATGTGTTTCTATTTTCAAGGCTATATTTGTATATACACTGCTCAAAAAAATTAGAAGGAACACTTTGAAAACACATCAGATCTCAATGGGGGAAAAAATTAATTCTGGATATCCATACTGATATTGACTGGGTAATGTGTTAGGAATGAAAGGATGCCACATCGTTTGGTGGAAATGAAAATTATCAGTCCACAGAGGGCTGAATTCAAAGACACCCTGAAAATCAAAGTGAAAAAATGATGCAGCAGGCTAGTCCATTTTGCTGAAATTCCATTGCAGCAACTCAAAATGGTACTCAGTACTGTGTATTGCCCCCATGTGTTATGCATGCCTGACAACGTCGGGGCATTTTCCTAATGAGACGACGGATGGTGTCCTGGGGTATCTCCTCCCAGATCTGGACCAGGGCATCACTGAGCTCCTGGACAGTCTGAGGTGCAACCTGGTGGCGTCGGATGGACCGAAACATAATGTCCCAGAGGTGTTCTATTGGATTTAGGCAAGCGTGGGGGCCAGTCAATGGTATGAATTCCTTCATTCTCCAGGAACTGCCTGCATACTCTCGCCACATGAGGCCGGGCATTGTCATGCTCCAGGAGGAACCCAGGACCCACTGCACCAGCGTAGGGTCTGACAATGGGTCCAAGGATTTTATCCCGATACCTAATGGCAGTCAGGGTGCCGTTGTCTAGCCTGTAGAGGTCTGTGCGTCCCTCCATGGATATGCCTCCCCAGACCATCACTGACACACCACCAAACCATCATGCTGAACGATGTTACAGGCAGCATGACATTCTCCATGGCTTCTCCAGACCCTTTCATGTCTGTCACATATGCTCAGGGCGAAGCTGCTCTCATCTGTGAAAAGCACAGGGCGCCAGTGGCGGACCTGCCAATTTTGGTGTTCTATGGCAAATGCCAATGGAGCTCCACGGTGCCGGGCAGAGAGCACAGGGCCTACTGAAGGACGTCGGGCCCTCAGGCCACCCTCATGAAGTCTGTTTCTGATTGTTTGGTCAGAGACATTCACACCAGTGGCCTGCTGGAGGTCATTTTGTAGGGCTCTGACAGTGCTCATCCTGTTCCTCCTTGCACAAAGGAGCAGATACAGGTCCTGCTGATGGGTTAAGGACCTTCTACGGCCCTGTCCAGTTCTCCTAGAGTAACTGCCTGTCTCCTGGAACTTCCTCCATGCTCTTGAGACTGTGCTGGGAGACATAGCAAACCTTCTGGCAATGGCACGTATTGATGTGCCATCCTGGAGGAGTTGGACTGCCTGTGCAACCTCTGTAGGGTCCAGGTATTGCCTCATATTACCAGTAGTAACACTGACTCCTAGCCAAATGCAAAACTAGCGAAAAACAGTCCGAAAAGGTGAGGAGGGAAAAAATGTCAGTGGCCTCCACCTGGAAGACCCTTTCTGTTTTGGGGGTCGTCTCATTGTTGCCCCTCTAGTGCACCTGTTAATATCATTAACACCAAAGCAGCTGAAACTGATTAACAACCCCCTCTGCTACTTAAGTGATCAATAGCCCAGAAGTTTATTTGACTTGATGCAATACTCTGATTTAAAAAGTGTTCCATTAATTTTTTTGAGCAGTGTATCGAAGAGTTATTTATAGATTTTTATGAAGAGCATAAAATGATGATGATGATGATGAGACCCTTTATGCATCTTTCTTCATGTAGCACACTCAATATATAAATACCCTCAATGTTTCACACATGAATATGATCATGGAGGCTTGGATGTTGTACAAGTGGGATCTTAATTAACCCAGGATCATTACAACTCTATTCAACATCAAGAGGTTTTGTTACATCTCATGTATGTTATATGATTAAATAAGGCTCTTAGCTGATGGTGTTAGCATCTTAGCTGATGCTGTTATTCCGAGAAGCTTGATGCATCACGTATAATATATGAAACACGAAAGCAAAAGGTAGTTAAAAGAACTGAGGAGGAATGGTCATTTAAAAAAAAAAAAAAAAAAAAAAAAAAAAGTTGGAGGAATTGAAGATGAAACACTGCCAGGGTAAGGTGGGGAATAGGTGGTTTGGCGTTGTCACAGGGAGGAAGACGGGGAGTGACTTGGCAGTACTGATGAAAGTTGAAAGATGGATTGAACTTTTGGTTGAGCCAGAAGGGGGGCAGAGGAGTCTAGGTGAGCCAGAGAAATGGCCAAGGCATCTGCCGCAGGGGAATAAGTGCCGGGTGCAGAAAGAAATTATTTTGTAAAAAATTGATTCTTTTAATATTGCACAAGGAGTGAAAAGTGAGGCACACTGGTAGAAAATGCAAACTGCTGCCTCTGATGAGTGACTTTGCGAGAAATGTGAGACACACAAAGGTAGAAATTTGGGAATAGTACACTGCACAATGTTTTTCAGAGTTGTTGAAAATGGATATGTTTCATATAATGGAGATTTAGCACATAGTTTTTAAAAAACCCAAGAGTCTACAGCCATGTTAGTGCTTCTGTGAAACTCTGAGGCACTGTGGTGCTTTAACCTAAATTATTTCAGCATGCTCACAATTGAAATGCTAACATTAGCATGTAATGCTTACCATGTTCACCACTTTGGTTTGGTTTATTAGCATGCTCACCTTGCTAATTAGTACTTATACAAAGTACAACTGAGACTGATGAGAATATCATTAGATTTGCCGGCATAAAGCAAATTATTGAGATTGAGCAAATGAAAATTTTGACCTGATGATTGTGCTGGATAAAACTCGGGGAGGTCACCATAGTTAATACAGTTCATCTTGCATGGAACATGAATGTCTAGAACACAAATTTCAAGTGCTAGAAGAAAAGTCAGGGAATTGCCAACATTATTTAGCATCATCCTCTGGGGACCATGAGTATCTGAACCAAGTCACTTAGCAAGGCATCCAATAGCTGAGAGATTTAAGTCTGGATCAGAGTGGTGGACCGATCGGCATCTATAAAGCCATCCTGCTAATGTGGCTAATAAAAGTGAGATTGTAAACTAGCCACCTTAATGTTGATGGAAACAGCATAATTTGGTTAGTTTAGCATAAAAATTTTCACCGTGTAACAGTACACATACTGTATTGAAGTTTTGTGTGAATTATCTAGCACACCTCATTCTTAAAGATTTCATGTTGTATTGGAGCTGTGTAATCGAATTTGTGAGTTTAAAAAACAGATGGACAAAATGGAGGTACAGTTTAGATCCTCATACGCGAACATCACAGAACTCTCAAGGTATTTTATGCTCTATGAGGACACTCAACACGCTTTTGTTATTTAAACATGAAGACATAAAATTAAACCGTTTCCCCAAGGTGATGAAGTTTTTCTGCTCAGGCTGTTGAAACATCACTACTTGTCTACTGAACCATGTAAGGTCAGTCATATGGAACATGAGTTATGTTAATAATGTCCAGATAGCTGTGAGTGGTATTTATTTGTATCTGTCCATCCATATCTGAACATCTTGTACATTCATAGCAAATGTATCTCATCTTGAATCAACCGGTGTGTGTGTGGCACAGTTAGAGGTCATCCAAATCTGAACACCTTTTATATCAGATGTGTTTGTGTTCGTGTGTCCAACCATCCAACCTCCAAAGCCCCAAATGGCTTGTAGTGCCGTCACAGACATCTGGTTGCCACTGACTCCTAACGGTTGCACTGATATTTAATACTGTATGAGAGGCAAGAGTGTGTGTGTGGGTTTGGGTTTGGGGGGCAGGCAGGCAGGCAGGCAGGCATCTGTGCCAGGTATTTCTTCCCGAGCTTGTGTTGTTATTCGGTGTATGTGTGTTCATCTCTGGTCAGTGTTTTAGACACAACATGAACATCGTAGGCTAACCTTTTGTAGCGACTGGGCACTTACAGCTTTTTTTTTAAATTATGAAGAGGATGGAGGATAGAAGAGGGGAGTACATATGTAAGAAGGAAAATACAGAGAGAATCTATAATGAGAGAATATGTGATGGGAGGAGGGGTGGAAAGAGATTTGAGAAGGAAAAGGGAAGATTCAAGTGAAGGAGATGGCAGGTGAACTACGCAATGAGAGGGGAGGAATGCAGAAGAGACATGAGAAACAGACAGGAGTGGAGGGGAAATGAAAGGAGATGGAGCGAAAGAGCAGAAAGGTGAGGAGAGCCAAAGAGAATATGAACAGAGAGGAAAATTAGAGTGTGTTCTGAGGAGGAGTGGAGGCAAGGCAGAATGAGTGATAATTGATTAGAAAATTCAGAGAGGAGAAAAGGGAGAAAATGAAAGGGAGGAAAAATCTGAGAGCAGCAGAGATCCTCTATTGCTCATTAGTGTCATTATACCTCCGTCTGGAGCACACACACACTTATACACACAGAAGATTGAAAGGAGAAGCCAATTTAGTAGGGTATCAAAAAATGAGCCTTTTGATGAAAGGAAACGAGGGACTAAAAGGAGGGCGTGTGTGTGTGTGTGTGTGTCTGTCTTACCCCCTCAGAGTGTCAAAGTAGTTAGCACTTGCTCGAAAATATGGTTTTGTTAGGAAGTACACACACGCGCAAACATATTGTGGGCCTTGGCCTGTAATTGCACTGCTGGTGGTCTGAAGTGCCAAAACGAGATGATGATTAGTGGGATACAGAGGACAGAAGGAAAAATAACCACTGAAAGTCAGAGCAAGGAGGGAAGGCAGGAAAAAGTTTAAATGAAGTAAGAATGAAATGATAAATAAAACCTGGGATGCCCTTGGGACTCACACACAGAGCGAGAGGAAGAGGTAGTGAGGTAGATAATGGTTTTGTGAGATGGCAAAAAAAGGAAAAAATAGAGCCTGTATAGAGACAGGAAATGAAGGTGAAATTGAAAGGATAGGAGCAAAATTGAAATAGGAGAGGTGTGTATTTTGGACTCAGGTACTTGAGCGCTGGTTGTGGACTGCCATGCAACCTGGGAAGCACATGTCAAGTACAGCCACAGATAATTAAGAGTCAGTAAAGCCTGAAAGGTGACAAAAACAGGGGTGACATTGCTCAAGTGTTGCAGTCTGGATGTTAACTTGATCATCCGTATATACAGTATATATACATTTTCTTGAGTTAGAAAATCATATATATAGTTCTAGTCATGGTTGTCTTGGTATAGTCTTGGTTAGTTCAGGTTAGAATAAAATAAATTTTGCTAAAGAAAAATTTAGTTCACATTGGTGTGGCAAAGAATCACCAGTAAACACTCTGTTAATGAAATCAGATTGGTCATGGCCCCCTTATTTTCTAGCTCTGGGAACGACTTGTGGAGGATTGGAAAAGATGAGCAATAACGTTTAATTAAAGCCAGACCAATATGCCTCACTTTCACCATATTGGTCAAGGGGAGGTGACTGTAATGATTTAACACACAGGGAAACTGCTTGTGTGCTTTTGTGTGTTATGGTGAAGCGTCAGGAGGTCTCAGTAATAATCCACAAAAGGCATCGATTCTCCAATCGATGTAATTGGAGTTCAATATTAAAGCAGATCAATGTAAGGCTCACTCTGCTGATAGCCAACAGTATCACTTTGGTGACCTTTTGGTGTCTTGAATAATCCAGTAGGAAAGGGCAGATGATCAACAAGAACAACTGTGGTTGCTGAGGATAAAAATGTGTATAAAATGAGTATATGGCTATGGATATGTACATGCATGTATACTCTACATAGAATAAATGATGCACAGAATCCTTAGGTTTGTAGAAATCCCTTATCTCTTATTTTTGCCTCTCACTAGTTGATGGTCAACATTGTCGCCCATTTGTTGGCTAGATTTACAGCCTCATGTGCTGAGCCAAACCACTGATAATGGATTACTAAATCTACAGACTCTCTGAAGACAGTTGACTTAGGACATGTGTGCATGGGTGGCTTCAGTAGCGTGAATATAGCTTCAAAATGTGAGTCCTTATTCAAGTTCTTTTCACACAAACTGCCATGTCGATTTCTATATGTAGTGTGTTATTGGGAATAGTTACCATATTTAGCAGAAAAGTCACACTACAACAGATACAGGTATATTTTGTTTGTGTAATATGTGCTGTTTTCCCCATGTATTTGCAAATGTTTTCCTATGTGGTGGTGATGTGCAGTGTAGACACTCCGTCAGATTTACTCACATTTATTCTATAACTGAAGCTAGGAATCAAGGTTTTCTCTTTACATAAATTCATAAAAAAATGGTTAAAATTGCACTGGTTTTCAAAGTGTCTCTTTTGTGACTATGTTTTGAG
Source organism: Xiphias gladius (assembly GCF_016859285.1). NCBI lineage: Eukaryota > Metazoa > Chordata > Actinopteri > Istiophoriformes > Xiphiidae > Xiphias > Xiphias gladius. Next base: position 7,169,716 of record NC_053411.1, read on the forward strand.
TAAATATGTGAGCATAAAAAGCAGAGGTGAAACTGTTCTTCTAAGACATCGGCCTGTTACTCATTTCTATGGCTGCCTCCATTAAATCTGCTTGCTGTGCTGCATACAAACATGTGCCCTGTTATCCGCATATTATAACAAATTCCCTTGACCCATGATTTTTTTTTTTTTACTGTCTTATCCCATTAAAAAGTATAGTGCTTCATTTTGTCAGAGAAGAAGTTTCAATTTAAACTATCCAGGGATTTTTCAGACCTAAAAAGGAGGTTTCACTGTTAGAGCTAGTTAATAAAAAATGCTAATATGAACATCAGTGCCATTAAGGTCAAAGTGTCTGCACATTTTATAAAGAGAAAAAAAACCATGGATTTTCACAAGACCTTTTTAACTCCAGCTAAAAAGAAATAGAAGATCAATTTCCTAGTTAAAAATTGTGGCAAACATACTGGCTCAGGGGGGTTACGACATCACACTCAGACCAGATTTTAATTCAGTACAATGCAGTTATGTGATGCAGACATGCATCCTATTCAACTGAGAGAGCAAGACACCCAGTTTTGAAAGACATAAGTAATTAAATTCAGGAGATGGCCAGATTTTTCCAGGGCTGCCCGTAAACTGTCACCAAATTCCTTGGGAGTCAACCCACTTACAGATTTAGCCATGGAGGGAAAAAGTACGGAGATGCTTCTGACACACTGAGTGACTAAAAGTAGTGACCATGTTGTGAAGTTTGCAACAGTTTCTGTGTCAAATGATTAAAAATGTTATTTAATGTTGGATTTTATTCCTGTTTGTCTTTAATTTCCTCTTACAGTGTGCTTTGCCAACCCAAAAAAACTTTCCTACGAATAAAACTGAAAGCTAATACTGTTATGGGCTGTGAGAGGGAGTGATTTTTGGCCTCATGCAGATTACCTCTGATAATACACCTAGCCCATACAAGAAGGAAAAGCACAACAGCATAACTTTTCATGATGGAGCAATTCTGAAGCACTACTTTTGAAACATCAGGTCATGGTAGCCACAAACAATTACCAACAAACAAACTTTGTTCTTTCCTTCTTCACCTCTGTTGTCACTGTCTCGCTTCTCTTCCCTCACCTCTGTCACCTACAACCGCTCGCACTGTCATGATTCATCCACACAGCTCGACTTCAGACATTAACATGGCACTTATATTCTCTTCTCTCCTCGTCTCTGTGTGTTATCCGTCTCTTTCCATTTATTACTCTCTTTACCTCTCTGTGCCACTGCCTCTCTGTCTGCTCCTCTCCCTCTAATTGGTATGCTATCAGTTGGAGCTCAGATATTGCTGTCACTTTTCTGTCTTTCTGCTTCATACACTGAGCTGGAACACTGTGTGTGTTGTCCTGCTGTTTCCTGTCCATACGTTAGCTTCGAGTGTACGTGTGCTGTCTTTCAACTCCATACGTAAACAAAAGCTGACACGAAGAGGGAATAATATACTAGGTAGCAGTAGGACTGAGAGTTGGGTGAAAGTCAGTGAGAAGGTGAGAGGTTAGGGAGGGGAAGAGGGCGATAAATGAGGCTTTGTGGAGGAGTTTGTAGAATGTGGATAAAAGAAGAAATGAACTTAATGGTAAATGGCTTGGAGAGTGTCTTGTAGAGTTTTCAGTGTTATTACAAAAGCAACCTTACTGTGAAATCTGGTCTCAGGTCCACTTAAAGAGCCTGAGGATTTGGGCCATTACTGTGTTATAGCTTCTAAATGGGTTTAGAAAGTAACAAGGATCTTGGTCAGTCATTGGTGGAAAACACTTAAGACCCATAATCAAGGTTATTTTACCTCTCCAGTTCTCCAAGTAAATTTTTGTCCGCCTTAAGTAAGCAGGAAGCAATATATTGCAACATTTTGAAAAGCACATTTTATATATTGACAAAATACTGTTGAGTTTGGCAAGGCAGTGAGTCCTTTGTCTTCAAACATTCAGTGATTGGTCCTGTATATATCTGACGGGGCTGAAATTGGATGTTTCTAGACTTAAATCTAACAGTAAAAACTGAGCTTGAGAGATGTATAATGGATATGTGTGAGACTAACAATAAATTAGAACAAATACTGTATCTTACCCACAGAGCCAATATGAATGTGCAGACAATCTGGCTTAAGGCTCCCAAATAATCGAAAATAATGTAGGTCAACCAAGGAAGTAGGTCTCCCACCAAACAAGTTAAAGGTATGGTAAAAGTAGTTAATATAATAAAGATTAAACAAATAATACATAATTAGAATGTACAACTGACCTTAAAGCTGCACTTATCAATATTTTTATGATAACAACAGATCAAATGACGATGTAAAATGTGAAAGTTCTCTCTTATAGTGATGAACCACCCGAGAATTACTACCCAACTGCTGTTCACCTTAGCTCTTTGAGGTATTTTAGCATCTTTCAGCTCATTGTTTTGGTTTCACGGCCAGCACAAAGTTAGCAACTATTTGGAGCACAACAAAACAGCTAATATCGAATAGCGAATATCAGACTTACATTAATTAGGTGGCCTAAACACAACTTCGAATGAATGTTTATTGTATGTTGCTCTGTGTCTGCTGGATAAGTAAATAGGCAATTGTTTAACATTTGTGATAACAGCTCTAAAAGTTGATGATATGTCACTGTAGTTTGCAAATATTGCATAATAATATGCAAAAAGGCAATTAAAGCTTTGTTCATCCAAAAACTGTTTTTTTGTAGTTGTGCACTGAATACTGTATGTAACCTGTTCTGTGAACTCATATCATAGTAAAACTTAAAGGAAGTAATGAACCATATTAAAGCAGTTTTAGGACTTGAGCCTTTTGGATAAACAGTTAAATAAAATTCCTCCCTTTTTGCTTAAGAGCCATCTCTCTGGTTCATATATAATTCACAATGGTTAGTGTGATACTTATCTCCATGATAAATTGCAAGGCACTGTGACAAATCCACAGTGACAAATGCACACATTTTTTTTACTGCAATTCATAGTTCTAGTTATTTCCCAGCCTTTAGATAAAACGTATTTAGTCAAAACACTGATAGCACCGTGTCCAAAATATTTGGAAATCAGACTACCACTGTTTCTTCTTTCTAAAATAAATGATCAAATACACTTCCAGGCCTTTTTCTTTTTTTTTTTTAACAAATGTTTTCTTGCCTTATTAAACTTGTATGGTAACATATCGGTGTGGACAAGTGCAACAGTGTAACTCCAATTTTCAAGCTGTTGACTTGTTTTTGATTTTTCACTTTCTACCACACGTTCAGTAAGTTTTATGACTTGGGCCTCTGAAACCTTACCAGAAGCCATTTTGATATTCTTGAAATTGCGTGGGCTTTGGTGGGGAAATCAATTTATATGAGTTCCTGAAAAGAAGAGTGCGTTTTTAGAGAACTGAGAAATTTTTTAAGGATGCAATAGCAGGCCATGCAGTGAGGATTTTTAATGTTCCCATGGCAGACCAGCACTCTTTCATACAGTGAGATGGCGTGGAAGAGAGTTTCTGAGTGATATACTTTAAACTAAGAGAGATGGAAAGGGGTTCTAGACAGCATAATTGTGACAGAAAAATAGGAAGCAGGTACACAGACTTGCAGTATGCTGTAAGAAATGAACAAAATTTAGCGTAAAAGGTGTGAACCACAGTGAGAAGAGAGTGAAAACTCACCACTGGTACATTGTTGCATTGTAATGAACTGGACGTCCCAATGTGAGCTTGTGTACACATTTGTGTTTGTTTACAGTACTGATTTACATGAATCCCCAGGAAAACAAGGGGGATGATACTGGATTATTCCAGACAAAGAGCAAGACAGCAGTAACGTGTTAGTGTGGAGGACAATAGGGGACCAAAAAAGTGCAAGCATGTCATTGAGACCATTTCAATGCCTTTGTACTTGAATTATTAGTATCTGTGAATATCCAGAGAGTATGACAGAACGGGAGGTAAGACATAAGACAGAGAGACACAACGACAGGGAGCGAGTGTGAGAGAAGAAAGTGGGGTTTTTCTTGTTAGACAGCGCCCGGGGCTGAAAGAAGCTAACACCTTCAACTTCAATTATTAACATGATACTTGGCTTTTCATTCAATTCTGCCTGTACAGTATCTCTCTCTTCTCTCTGTCTCTTTGTAGCTACAAAAATTTAGTGAAACTGCTTGGGTTTGAGTCCTTGTTGAGTGTGAGATAAAGGTACCATCTTGTCGCTGTGGGGTGTTTCTGTGACACCATTCATCCCGTATATCTGTATGCCCTGAAACCAAAATCAATATACTTAATATTCAGAAAAGCAAATACACAAAAGCACAGCATAAAAGTGCATTATCCCTCATTACCACATAACAGACAGAATGCTGCCACGCCGGTTTAATGAGCAAAAAGTGAGCAAAAATGTTTTTATTGCAAGTAATTGTTGGAAATTCTCTCATACAGTGCATCAAATTAGATTCAGTTTAACTGTTAACATTAATCCCATGCAGGACTCTTTAAATTGTGTATAGAGTTTCTGAATGCCCTCTGGAAATAAATTGTCTGTTATTTTTACCATCTGATTTTCCCTGGAAAAACAACCTCTGTCTGAGTGTTTCAAATAACTGAGGCTCCACTGCTAGTTTTGTGGGTTCCGGGCAACGAGATATCCCATTTATATGTTTGTGCAGTAAAGTGAAACAGCAAACATCTGTCTTGCTGCATGTTTGTTTAGTCTCGTGACATGAGCAAGACAAGATTGTTTACAGCTAGGAATTCAATTTAGAACAATGTTGGCCCATGTTTAAGGGCTTTCTGTGTGGATGTTTGTGTGTTCAAATGCATTTATGTCTGCCTGCCTTGTTGCTGGCAAATGCATCTTAAAGCATGTACTGTATATTCTCACAAATGCATTCACTATATTGTTGTTTCTTTTTCTGAATCCAATTCACTGAGACTCTGCAGTCTTACTTCAATCTTATACAGATGTTCCTTTCAGGGATTTCATGGTAGATACTTAAATTAGACAGGACTTTATTGTATGCACGATTCTTCTGACGTTTGTCTTCAAAAAATCACATACAACACAGTATTACAAACAAGCCGCTGTAGTGTATTCCATCTCATTGCTTTTCTTTGACATTCAAGTACATATTACCAGTCTTAGAACACACACATCACTTTATCATTTTCGTGCTGAAAATCCATCCTCTGATTTAACACGATTACTGATTAATGCTATTAGGATCACTTGAACCAGTACTATCACAAACTGGTTTCTGTTAAACACTATGATAAAGCATACACATAAGAAACCATGCAAATGTCATCAATTGACAGCATCTCAAGCTTTACAGAAACATTCTCAAAACCACCAATCAGGTCAGTTTTAATGAGTTCTGGCCAATACAGATTGGCACCCAGTCAACTGACACATCCTAAGTTGGTATGGACGGCTCCCAGATGTAAAAATGTGAGACTGTTGGGTGGCGCTAATGGTTTCAAAAACTTTACTGCAACTTCAAGGCGACAGCCAAGCCCAGGATGTCAGGGAACAGAAGTGCCTTTGAGCTAGTCACTTCCCATTTTATCACTTCAAGTTGTTCTGGATAAAGGTTTAAAGCCTAATGCCTAAACTGTGTGATTATGCAGTGAAGTTTTGCTGAAAATGGCTTTGATGCTCAGTCAGCCTGTGTGGATGTGTAGAATGAATAAGTCAAAACTAAGAGCATTATCAGTTTCAATGTGAGCAATGTTTAGTGTTTTACAGTATACTCCTCCCTGTAGTACTTTGCAGTTTTAGCAGCAGCCATCAGACATACAGTCAGTCACTTTAACATAGCACTCAACATTTAACAGCTGCACTGGTCTTGTCTGTATGCTTGGCCTGCAGTGTTAATGGGTGAACAATTTTAAAATATAGCCTGTGCACAGATAGGAAGAATTGATGAATAAAGAGGAAAAGTAAATGAGTGTAGATTTTCCTAGGGGCATTTGTGCAGAAGATAGTTGGCAACTGCCTCAAGCCTACTTTGGAAACAAAGTGCCCGTGAACCACATTGGCAATCCCGAAAAACCATAGTTGGCAAACCTTGGCTAATCAAAAAGCTCTGTTAGATGTTTTTTAAATAAAATCATGTTTACAGAGCACCTTTTGTTGGCAACAACTTGAAACCAAAAAACATATAAAGTGGCTACAAGAAAAGGTTGGTGATATATTTACTTTTCATCATTTAACACTTCAGTTTTTACATCTAAGTCCACCTTTAGTTTTCTCACATTACCATCATATAGAAGTACATTTTCAAAATGCATGTTATTAGTTTATTAGTTGGAAGCATTCTTTAAGTTTGACTTGTGTTCATCCTGTTGCAATTACTGTTCCTACTTTAAGTGCTTCAGGAGCATTTAATTTCTGTTATCCATTTTTTGTCAATCTCAATTCTAGGGAAGTTTGGGGGAAGTCATTGTATTTACCATAGTAACTGTGCCAATAGTATTTCATTATTCGCAAAGTGGTGGAAAGATCCACGAGTAGAGATCGAGGTTACATTCGAGAATGATACTGGTTTGTTTTGAACAACTGTCCCCACCTGAAATGTATCATGTATCAGTATTTACTAAAAATTAGTCTGTCCTCTGAAAACTTTGTGTTAGCGCAGCTGTTGAAGCTCAGCTAAATAATAGGAATTTTCTATCGTAGTCATGCTCTTCAAATCTAAAACCTACCTTTTGAATTTAAAACAAATGTATTTTATGCAGAGCAGCTTGCAGACTTATTCACATCCACATCAGAAAGTGAGGGTGTGGAACGTTGAGATCTACTTCGGTGACACTTCAGTGAAGTGCTGATGACCAGCCTCAAGCTTTTAAAATCAAAGGGGAGTGTCAGGCTTTATGAAATCACAACCTGGAAATTGGGGCTTTGAGCCTTGAAACGGCATACTGCCCAGGTGTATAGCCTGTATGCATGTCGAGCAATACTTGTGACAATTTCCTCTTCTTCAGCATCACATACTTTTACATCTTTTTGTAGGCAGTCTCTTTCAACTTGGCCTCCATTTTATGTTGGAAAAATATCAGAACTCCTCCTTGGTGAAGGGTATTTCTATGAATAAGCCATACTTTGAACTAGTATTTCCAAGTTGAAAAATTATATTATCTACATGCTGCTGTGGTTCAGGTAGTAGAGTGGGTCGTCCACTATTCCCTGGGTTGGCAGTTCGATCCCCGGCTCCTCCTCTCCACATGTGTGTTCCAAAGTGTTTTTAGGCAAGACACTGAACCCTAAGTTGTTCCTGATGTGTAGGCCAGCGTCTTGCGTGGTAGCCCCGTTGCCGTGGGTGTGGGGTTGTGGGCGAATAAGAGGCAAAATTGTAACACTGTTTTGTAAGGTTAAGGCGAGGGTATAAGGTAAAGGTGCTATATAAATGCAGTCCATTTACCATTCACATGCCCACACATAGCAGCAATTTAGCATTCAGTTTCATGTTAAGATATATCGATGTGTATATTGTACCAACAGTTTGACATCTTTTACATACCTGTTTTTAAGTGCTGTATGTGTGTGTGTTCATTTTGGCGCATGTCTTAGCATTTTTTTTTAAATTACAGAGTTACTGTAACAACGAAGGTCCCTTCATTTTGTCTTTTTTACCACAGGCCATTATACACAACAAAGTAATATTGTAGCACATTTTTGCTAACATCTTTTATTGAGGGAATTTTACAGTATATTTCACGCCATTAGAGATGAGCAAAATTGCTTTCTTGACGAATATGGGCAAAATCAACTAGATAAAATGGTGAGCAAAAACATAATAAAAAAATATTGTTGGTGATAAATAATGACCGCTCTGCACATGTCTGAAAATATAACCAGCATATCATTAGTGTGGCACAACATTGTCATAATTTCTACTCATCTTTCTCTTCCAGCCCTCGAGGGGCTCCATATGTTGTAGAGTTGGACAGTCCTCACTTTCCTCTTCACATCTTCTCTCCTCCCTCTCTGCTCTCTTGCCAAGTGGTCTGGAACAGTCCAGCCTCTCCGTTTCTAACTCTTCTCATGCTTATTTTCTCCTCTCTCATCTCCTTATTTTGCTCTTCTTGCATATCTGTCTGACATTGCCTTCCAAGTGCAGGTTAATTTATGCTAGGGTTTTAGGCACCTAACAGATGTGATGCTTTGCATTCCTGCTTTGTGAACATAACAAGCCATTAACAAATGCTGTAGGAGGTGTTGAGATAGTGGACTAAGTAAGGAAATCCTGCACCACTGCACTGAAATATTCAACTGACAATAACAGAAAAATGTTTGACTCTGCATCTTACACTTTTGGGAAGTATGCAAGAGAGAGATGTAACAAAGGTCCAGGGCTGGTTTTGAAACAAGCACATAAACACATCTCCACCAGGATGCTTTGCCTGCCTGCTTGGTACTTATGTCTTTCCCTCTCTTTCACTTTTGTTGTGTCACTTGTCAGTCTTTTTCCCTGCTTTTTTCAACCTCTGAAGAGATGAGTACCTGCACTAGTACCTGCTAGCTAGCTCAGGCAGTGGATTGCAAGCACTCGTACCATTATTATTTCCTAAGTACTGCAAATAAAATTGATTACTGGGGTAGAGCAGTTGTACATAATTGACACAAATATTAATATTTTTTTCAAAAAGTATCTGTACAATGTTTAAAAATCATACTTCCTATGAGAGTACTGGATCATGGAGAGCAAATTTATCTGTAATCTGGAACAACAAATCCAAAGACATTTTCCTGTTGTAGCGAGTCCTTCACTCTTCACACCACTATTCTTTTCCTGCCAGGTCTTCCGAAGCGGTGAAGGCATGGGCATCCGTCTGGACAGCGCCTCTGCCTTCCAGGGTGCTGTCATTTCACCCCATTATGACTCCCTGCTGGTAAAAGTCATCGCCAGCGGGAAGGACCTGCAGACAGCAGCTTCTAAGATGAGCCGTGCCCTGGCCGAGTTCAGAGTACGAGGGGTCAAGGTAGGACATTCTGCCCATGTGTGCTTGATGATGATAGTGCTCTGTGAGGATCTTATTCCGGTTTCATTGGCATTTAATGTTCTTATCGTTTCCTCTGGGATGAGAAAATTATGACATCTGGAGCTGATGAAAATCTCAGTGGATAATGTCAAAATACTTTGTTGTCGAGCTAAAAAGTAAACATTTATCATAGACAACAAAAGTCTGATGTGGGGAGAGATTCTTTCATGACAGCAGATCTGTAAATTTGATGGTGTTCTCTGGTATTGGTCTGCTGTGAATGGCTTGATAAGAGCCTATCACAAAATATTTGAGCCGGTGCAGCATGGTTAATGGTGCCATGCAGTTAAAACTGAAAGAGTGAGATGGACAGCTTTTTGAAGGTCTCAATGTACTGAATCAGCTGCAGAGTACAAGTTACTGTGAAGTGGTGCTCCAGCATTCTTGGACACTTAGCTGTACATCTCCATGTGACCCATCTGGTTGAATACATGCTCTATAAAACTCTTAGTTTTCAAACTACATCAGTGTGTAAAACTGCCTCAGGGTACATGCCTGCAAAAAGCCAGAAGACTCTAGTTTGAGGGAGGTTGTGCTGAATATCGTCAGTAGGTGCAAATGGTTGTTGACAGACAGAAGGGGTTTCAGCAAAAGCCAGTGTTAACAGACTGAGAAGGTATGGCTAATTAATGATAATGAGCTGCATGGGTTGTTCATCTACCCACCACATAAGGAAATTATGTCATGAACCGCATCACATTTCAGTGTTTTGTTTCTATATTGGCTTATGAAATCAACTGGAAAAAAATGTACAATCTTTATTTCTTTCAGTTTAAGTTACAATGTAAAACATTCTCTGCAGAAGGAATATTAGTCTTTGCCACTCCAAGGTCTACTTTAGCAGATGACTGTTGTTGTTGATGCATCCTGCTTATCACATTGATTTCTGCTTTCTTCTATTTTACACACGTGATTTGCATATTTTGATCGTTAATCTTTACCCGCAATTAAAAATTTTGCAATCAGGATGAGCCTTCTATAATGCATGCAGTGAGCTCATAACATCTGTTTTTTTTCCCCCAGCACATTGAGGTGCAAGGTGACTTGAGTAATCAGTCTACAACTGGAAACTTGGATATGGGCAGCCAAGGTCTTAGATGTTTTTGTTGTAGACCATGGATTAACCATGACTGGTGTCCACAATGATTCATTACTATAGAAAAAGAAGCATTTCTTTTCAAGGTGAAGCAAGCAAGGTGAACAAGTCTTGTAAGCAGCTAAGAGTTATTACTATTTTTCTGTGTGGAAATGCTGGTAAGATGAAAAGGCAAGTGGATACATAATTTCAAGTTCTAATAAATCTTAACATTTTTGTAGTGGCTAAGTGAAAAGTCATCTCAGTCATTACAGTCTGATTCAAAACTGAAATGCCATTGATGCCTTTTTAAAAGGTTTTGTAAATCAGTTAGCAGATTGTCAGAAAATGAGCATTGCTGCTTATTTTTTGCAAATCCACAGTGAAAGAAAACTTGAAGTCCTACTTATGTTGTGCAATAGCTGGTGTGTAAATGAACTGAGAATGAAAGTCAGCAGGGCGTAATGTAAATTTGGAGGTGTGACCTCGTGTCTGTAGACCAGTAGCAGTTTTCTTCACTTTTGTGTTTTCTGCTTCGAGGAGGCATTATATGCAAAGACAATTCTGGTGTATTTGTAAATATGTATAGGGGATATATATATTTCAAATCATATATATATAATTTTTTTTTTTTTTTTTTTTTTTTTTTAAATATTTGCTTTGCTGAATTTCATACAGGGTTTCCTACCTGTAGAAGCCCATGATGAAAAAGTGATTGTTGTAGCTGGTGGAACTGAAAATTCTATCAGCTCATTCATAGTAATCCCTCAGTCTCTTTTGAATTAATCATGATGAGGTGAAATTGCAAGTCAAATTGGTCTTCTCAACTCTAATTTCTCATTTAACTTGGAGTGCACTTTTCAAACGATCAGCACAGATTTAATAGATTGTTTTTACCTTCTGATAGAGTGAGAAGGCGTTTGATGTTAGCCATGACTTGATGGGCCTGTGGACACTGTCCTTTGTCCTCACTGCTGTGGTCTATCTAAACAGTCACTGGGAAGTCAACATAATGTACATCCCCTGCCGTGGCTTTTTTTTTTTTTTTGGTAAGGACAAACAGCCAATAATAACAGCCATAAATCAACTGTTCAGCGAACGGTTGATTGATGAAAGAACATGTATAATTGTTACAAGGACTTGCATCAAATTTATTTCTCTGTTTATTTTCCCTGTTTTGCTTGTGTCTTTAGTTAAGACACAGTTGCTAATGTCCCCAGTTGTGGTTACTGTAGCCTACAGAATTGTCAGTTTTTTCTTCATCCTCCTTCCTTGTCCTTTCCTTTTTCTGTTTCATAATGGTACATGATATTATCCATACCACCTTGAAAGAACACAGTACACAGAACATGTTAAAACACAGTCCATGTTTTCTATCTTACCAGCTAGTTAACTTCACCCCCCTGGCATCACAATAAAAATTAAAATAAAATCTGTCACTGATGAGCTTTCTACAGTGAAAACCAAATGGTTCGTGAGAACCTGGATTGTCTACTATAGAACAGACACCCTACGTCATCCAGTGAGTCATTCCTCAATTCTCAGATGTAGTTTTCTCTCCTAGCAGCTGATAAATTGCATTTAGCTGATGTCTTGTGTATAAATTAGCATACATATCTGGCTAAATTGAGTCTTGAGGACCCTGTTCATTTCATGTCTGTATCTGTGAGAATGTACTGTACATTCATGTGGCAAAGGTGACCGGTGAAAATGTTGACTAAAACAAGAACTGTCTCCTTGTTCGTGTGTTTGTGAGCAGCGGACTTGGAGTGTGTTGCTTGCGCTTTGTAGGAATGTCACTAGTAAGAATCCAGAGAGCTGGCAACAAGTCAAAGGCCTATTAATGCTTTGGTCTACTGACAGAGATATGATGCTGAAGGCTGACATCCTCTGAACTCCAAGTTTGTTTGTTTTTCCTGTGATGAAGAAAATGTTACACCAGACTTTTAAAATCCTTCTTTGAGTATGGTGGCTCCTATGGTAGTTTCTCAGCATGTTAATAGTATAATCTTTAATTCAAGTGAAAACCAGAATGCACCAACCAAAGTTTGAGGTACTGGGTTCACACTTGACAACTGCCCTACTTTGTTGTGTGGAATTATGTCTGGCATTTCAGAAAGCTCGGTTTATCTCCCTCTGTATTTGTGTGCATGTGTGTGCATCTCTCTCAGCATTTCAGTGTACATGTGGACATTTGTGGGACTTTTCTTTTAGTGTGCACAAGGGGCTAGTCGTGTGTGGTAAGCAGTAAAATATCACGCATCTAGCAGCAAAAAGGGGAGGGGGGGTGATGGACAGGAAAGCAACAGGACAGGAGACAGGAGGTTGAAGATAGATGGATAGAGGAGCTGGGGGAAAAAGTGCAATCAAGATGGAGAGTGTGTAACATAAAATGACAAGGAAGGTTTTGCTGTCCATAAAAACCAGTACACCTGTGGGTGTCGTATTTGTGTCTTCAATGCATAATGGTAGTAGAGTTAAGTGTAGAAGACTAATATCTTTGCGTTTGCATGGGTATTGTTTATAGTGACAACACAAACAAATCAGGATTCATTAACTGTTTTTCCAAATAGATATCTCATTAGGCCACTGTATATGGGACAATGAATTGAAAAATTCTCCTCAGCAACAATTAGATCACAAAACGAAAAAGCTGATCTTCGGGAACAA